>NW_024418098.1:0-1609 GCF_014898765.1 Herpailurus yagouaroundi | reverse complement strand
GTTGATAGGGTTAGGTGTAGGGTAAGAATTATGTTTAGGATTAGGGTTAGGTTTAGGTCCCATAAGACTCCAGACACTGATCCCACAGCAGAGCTGGTGTTAACCCGAGGGGCTGAGTGTAGTACCCAAGAGAGGGTGTTGGTCAGGATTAGCCTTTGACTTCCAAGGCCAGAGAAATGTATGTGTCACCCTGCGTGTAGGACTCAGGAAGCCTCTCGTGCAGCTGCAGTCGCGCTTTGGAAATGACATGGTGATGTTCCACGTTCCATGCCAAGTATTTCTTCACTGATTCTCGAGCCCGCGTGCGTACTGTTGTTAGACTTTGGAATTGGGTCCCCGAGCCTTAGCTAGTGTTAGGGTTTGGTCCAGGGAAGTCGCCAGGCCCGAAGCAACTCCAGTTTTGTGATCTCCCTCGAGGGCTGAATTGAGGGCACATGCGAGGGTGTGGTTCAATGTAGGGTAGGGTTAGATATAGGGGTAGGTGTAGGGTGAGGGTAATTGTTAGGGGTACAGTTAGGGTTAGGGTTTGGAAATAACATGGTGATGATATATATTCCATGCCAAGTATTTCCACACCTGTTTCGAACCCTTGTGTGTGCTATTGTCAGATTTTGGACTTGTTTCCCCATGGGAGAGACACTTAGAATGGTTTAGGGTTTGGTCCAGGAATGTCCCCAGGGCCAAAGCAACTCCAGTGTTGTGAATTCCATGGAGCTCTGAAGTCAGGGCACATGCGCAGCTGTGGGTCTGGTGTAGACTTAATGAGATAGATAGGGTTCAGTGTAGGGTGATATTTATGGTTAGGGTTACTGTTAGGTTTAGGTTTAGGTCCCATGAGACTCCAGACACTGACCCCAAACAGAGCAGGTGTCAACATGAAGGGCTGAGTGTAGTACACAAGGGAGGGTGCCCGTGAGTCTTCGTATTTGGGTTCCAAGACCAAACAAATGTATGGGCCACCCTTTGGGTAGGCCTCAGGATTCCTCCCCTGCAGCTGTAGTTGCGCTTTGGAAGTGACATGGTGATGTTCCAAGTTCCATGCCAACTATTTCTGGACCAATTCTTAAACCAGTGAGAGAGCTGTTGTCAGACATCGGAATTAGGTCCCAATGCATACAGAGCCATAGCTAGGGTTAGAGTTCATTCCAGCGGTGTGGCTATGGCCAAAGAGACTCCAGTCTTGTGATCTCGCTGCAGGGCTGTATTGAGTGCCCATGCGAGTATGCGGGTCAAGTGTAGTGTTTGGGTTAGAGATAGGGTTAGGTGTAGGTTGAAGTTTACCATTAGGGTTAGGGTTAGGTCCTAACCCAGCAAGCTCCAGGCACTGAACGCACAACAGAACAATTGTCTCCCCGAAGGGCTGAGTGTAGGATACAAGGGAGGGTGCCTGTTAGGATTAGTCTTTGGGTTCCAAGGCCAGGAAAATGTATGGGCCACCCTTTGGTTAGGCCTCAGGAATCCTCTTGTGCAACTGCAGCTGTGCTTTTGAAATGACATGGTTATGTACGGTCCACGTTCCATGCTGAGTATTTTTGCACCGATTCTCGAACCCTTGTGGGTGCTGTTGTCAGATTTTAGAATTGGGTCCCCATGGGGAGAAAGCTTTAGG
>NW_024418097.1:0-3286 GCF_014898765.1 Herpailurus yagouaroundi | reverse complement strand
TTTATGTTGCAAAGAAATGTAGATAGATTAAAAAGTTTGCTGTCACTGTTCTCTGTATTTTTGTTAATAAACCATTCCTCAGATACTGTCTCCCAAGAGTGTGTTGACAAATCAGGATAAAACTATTTCCCAACCACCCACTAAACTATACACTTCTTCTCGCATACAGATAACTTGTATTTTTCCTCCAACACTACTGACTTTCCACTTACTCTACTTACTTAGTTTCTGTTAATTCTTCATAGTTCAATAAACCTTGATATAACACAATTTATTATTTGATTCATAAATCTTTCTTTAATACATCATGTAATCACTTCAGAAATCAGGATTATAGTATTAAACTGAATTTTCAAAACTATAAATTCCTTGAAGCCTGCATTTTTATCTATTACTTCCTTTATCCTGACTTCTCTCCATCCCCCCAGGGTCCAGCACAATGCTCTAAACAAATTAAATATCATACATTCCACTCTATATCAGATTATAGATGTAAAGCACTTCGCAGGGAGCTGGTGATATTAGTTAATCAAGCAATTTACTTAAAGTAAATGTTATTTAATTCTCAAATTTTGAGTACCAGGCAGATTTTTTAAAGCTTTTTTGGGTACTCTATATAATTCTTTAGAAACTAGTACTCAGAGAAAGGGGGGAAAATGGTATTCAACAACACAGTGTTATTTCAAGTATGATTTGTACTGAAATGATATCTTTAAAGAGTTGAAAAATATATATATATAGTCAACATACATAGAGCTGAAAAATATATTTGTAGTCAACATAGATTTCTTTTTACAATGAGAATATATTTCAAATAATAATGTCATAAATAAAATTAAGAGAATTTAGTGCCAGTAAGCCTGCATTACACCAAATAATAGAGAAATTTTCTCAGCAAAATTATATAAGATGGAAACTCAGAACTTCAAAAATAAATGAAAAATGAAATGGTAAATGCATGTGTAAATATAATATTTTCTCTAATAATTTCTTTAAAGTACACATGATTAATTAAAGAACAATTTTCAGTTGCACTGTGGATTTTATAGCATACAAGAGATGGAATGCATATAGCAAATATGCTGTAAAGAACAGGCAGTGTTGTAAGTAGAACCATAAATTTTCAAGGATTTTTTATATGAGGTAAGGTGGCACTATATTAACTCTAATTAGATTTCCAAAATCGAAGGAAATATATTTTAGTTACTTGAACAACCTCTAAAATGAAGTAAAATAAAATAATATAAAAATGTTTGGCGGCAGGAGGGAAGTTGGCGGCGTAGGAGGACGCTGGTCTCACTGCGCGTCCTGCTGATCACTTAGATTCCACCTACACCTGCCTAAATAACCCAGAGAACCGCCAGAGGATTAGCAGAACGGAGTCGCCGGAGCCAAGCACAGACAAGAGGCCCACGGAAGAGGGCAGGAAGGGTGGCGACGCGGTGCACGCTCCACGGACTGCCAGGAGGGAGCCAGGGCGGAGGGGCGGCTCGCCGGCCAAGCAGAGCCCCCGAGTCTGGCTTGCAAAAAGCGGAGGGGCCTGATGGACTGTGTTCCGACAGCAAGCGCGACTTAGCGGCTGGGAGGTCATAAGTTAACAGCTCTGCTCAGAAAGTGGGAAGGCTGGAGGACAAAGGGAAGGAGAGCTGCTGAGCCCCCTGACGACAGAGCTCAGTTTGGTGGGGAACAAAGGCGCTCGCCAGCGCCATCTCCCCCACCCATCCCCCAGCCAAAATCCCAAAGAGAACCAGTTCCTGCCAGGGAACTTGCTCCCTCCGCGCAAACACCCAACTCTGCGCTTCTGCGGAGCCAAACCTCCGGCAGCGGATCTGACTCCCTCCTGCTGCCACAGGGCCCCTCCTGAAGTGGATCACCTAAGGAGAAGCAAGCTAAGCCTGCCCCTCCTGCCCCTATGCACCTTGCCTACCCACCCCAGCTAAGACGCCAGATCCCCAACATTACAAGCCTGGCAGTGTGCAAGTAGCCCAGACAGGCCACCCCACCCCACAGTGAATCCCGCCCCTAGGAGAGGGGAAGAGAAGGCACACACCAGTCTGACTGTGGCCCCAGCGGTGGGCTGGGGACAGACATCAGGTCTGACTGCGTCTCCGTCCACCAACTCCAGTTATACACCACAGCACAGGGGAAGTGCCCTGCAGGTCCTCACCACGCCAGGGACTATCCAAAATGACCAAGCGGAAGAATTCCCCTCAGAAGAATCTCCAGGAAATAACAACAGCTAATGAGCTGATCAAAAAGGATTTAAATAATATAACAGAAAGTGAATTTAGAATAATAGTCATAAAATTAATCGCTGGGCTTGAAAACAGTATAGCTGACAGCAGAGAATCTCTTGCTACAGAGATCAAGGGACTAAGGAACAGTCACGAGGAGCTGAAAAACGCTTTAAACGAAATGCATAACAAAATGGAAACCACCACGGCTCGGATTGAAGAGGCAGAGGAGAGAATAGGTGAACTAGAAGATAAAGTTATGGAAAAAGAGGAAGCTGAGAAAAAGAGAGATAAAAAAATCCAGGAGTATGAGGGGAAAATTAGAGAACTAAGTGATACACTAAAAAGAAATAATATACGCATCATTGGTATCCCAGAGGAGGAAGAGAGAGGGAAAGGTGCTGAAGGGGTACTTGAAGAAATAATAGCTGAGAACTTCCCTGAACTGGGGAAGGAAAAAGGCATTGAAATCCAAGAGGCACAGAGAACTCCCTTCAGACATAACTTGAATCGATCTTCTGCACGACATATCATAGTGAAACTGGCAAAATACAAGGATAAAGAGAAAATTCTGAAAGCAGCAAGGGGGAAACGTGCCCTCACATATAAAGGGAGACCTACAAGACTCGTGACTGATCTCTCTTTTGAAACTTGGCAGGCCAGAAAGAGTTGGCACGAGATTTTCAGTGTGCTAGACAGAAAAAATATGCAGCCGAGAATCCTTTATCCAGCAAGCCTGTCATTTAGAATAGAAGGAGAGATAAAGGTCTTCCCAAACAAACAAAAACTGAAGGAATTTGTCACCACTAAACCAGCCCTACAAGAGATCCTAAGGGGGACCCTGTGAGACAAAGTACCAGAGACATCACTACAAGCATAAAACATACAGATATCACAATGACTCTAAACCCATATCTTTCTATAATAATACTGAATGTAAATGGATTAAATGTGCCAACCAAAAGACATAGGGTATCAGAATGGATAAAAAAACAAGACCCATCTATTTGCTGTCTACAAGAGACTCATTTTAGACCTGAGGACACCTTTAG
>NW_024418096.1:0-2696 GCF_014898765.1 Herpailurus yagouaroundi | reverse complement strand
AATTCATATGGAGGAGGAGAGGAGGGAAGATGGCGGCGTAGGAGGCCTCTGGGCTCACCGCGCGTCCTGCTGATCACTTAGATTCCACCTACACCTGCCTAAATAACCCAGAAAACCACCAGAGGATTAGCAGAACGGAGTCGCCGGAGCCAAGCACAGACGAGAGGCCTACGGAAGAGGGTAGGAAGGGCGGCGAGGCGGTGCGCGTTCCACAGACTGGCGGGAGGGAGCCGGGGCGGAGGGGCGGCTCGCCGGCCAAGCAGAGCCCCCAAGTCTGGCTTGCAAAAAGCGGAGGGGCCTGACGGACTGTGTTCCGACAGCAAACGCGACTTAGCGTCTGGGAGGTCATAAGTTAACAGCTCTGCTCAGAAAGCGGGAAGGCTGGAGGACAAAGGGAAGGAGAGCTGCTGAGCCCCCTGACGACAGAGCTCAGTTTGGTGGGGAACAAAGGCGCTCGCCAGCGCCATCTTCCCCGCCCATCCCCCAGCCAAAATCCCAAAGAGAACCAGTTCCTGCCAGGGAACTCGCTTGCTCCGCGCAAACACCCAACTCTGCGCTTCTGCGGAGCCAAACCTCCGGCAGCGGATCTGACTCCCTCCTGCTGCCACAGGGCCCCTCCTGAAGTGGATCACCTAAGGAGAAGCAAGCTAAGCCTGCCCCTCCTGCCCCTGTGCACCTTGCCTACCCACCCCAGCTAAGACGCCAGATCCCCAGCATCACAAGCCTGGCAGTGTGCAAGTAGCCCAGACAGGCCACCCCACCCCACAGTGAATCCCGCCCCTAGGAGAGGGGAAGAGAAGGCACACACCAGTCTGACTGTGGCCCCAGCGGTGGGCTGGGGGCAGACATCAGGTCTGACTGTGGCTTCGCCCACCAACTCCAGTTATACACCACAGCACAGGGGAAGTGCCCTGCAGGTCCTCACCACGCCAGGGACTATCCAAAATGACCAAGCGGAAGAATTCCCCTCAGAAGAATCTCCAGGCAATAACAACAGCTAATGAGCTGATCAAAAAGGATTTAAATAATATAACAGAAAGTGAATTTAGAATAATAGTCATAAAATTAATCGCTGGGCTTGAAAACAGTATAGCTGACAGCAGAGAATCTCTTGCTACAGAGATCAAGGGACTAAGGAACAGTCACGAGGAGCTGAAAAACGCTTTAAACGAAATGCATAACAAAATGGAAACCACCACGGCTCGGATTGAAGAGGCAGAGGAGAGAATAGGTGAACTAGAAGATAAAGTTATGGAAAAAGAGGAAGCTGAGAAAAAGAGAGATAAAAAAATCCAGGAGTATGAGGGGAAAATTAGAGAACTAAGTGATACACTAAAAAGAAATAATATACGCATAATTGGTATCCCAGAGGAGGAAGAGAGAGGGAAAGGTGCTGAAGGGGTACTTGAAGAAATCATAGCTGAGAAGTTCCCTGAAGTGGGGAAGGAAAAAGGCATTGAAATCCAAGAGGCACAGAGAACTCCCTTCAGACGTAACTTGAATTGATCTTCTGCACGACATATCATAGTGAAACTGGCAAAATACAAGGATAAAGAGAAAATTCTGAAAGCAGCAAGGGGTAAATGTGCCCTCACATATAAAGGGAGACCTATAAGACTCGTGACTGATCTCTCTTTTGAAACTTGGCAGGCCAGAAACAATTGGCATGAGATTTTCAGTGTGCTAGACAGAAAAAATATGCAGCCGAGAATCCTTTATCCAGCAAGTCTGTCATTTAGAATAGAAGGAGAGATAAAGGTCTTCCCGAACAAACAAAAACTGAAGGAATTTGTCACCACTAAACCAGCCCTACAAGACATCCTAAGGGGGACCCTGTGAGACAATGTACCAGAGACATCACTACAAGCATAAAACATACAGACATCACAATGACCCTAAACCCATATCTTTCTATAATAACACTGAATGTAAATGGATTAAATGCGCCAACCAAAAGACATAGGGTATCAGAATGGATAAAAAAACAAGACCCATCTATTTGCTGTCTATAAGAGACTCATTTTAGACCTGAGGTCACCTTTAGATTGAGAGTGAGGGGACGGAGAACTATTTATCATGCTACTGGAAGCCAAAAGAAAGCTGGAGTAGCCATACTTATATCAGACAAACTAGACTTTAAATTAAAGGCTGTAACAAGAGATGAAGAAGGGCATTATATAATAGTGACAGGCGCTATCCATCAGGAAGAGCTAACAATTATAAATGTCTATGCGCCGAATACCGGAGCGCCCAAATATATAAAACAATTACTCATAAACACAAGCAACCTTATTGATAAGAATGTGGTAATTGCAGGGGACTTTAACACCCCACTTACAGAAATGGATAGATCATCTAGACACACGGTCAATAAAGAAACAAGGGCCCTGAATGAGACATTGGATCAGATGGACTTGACAGATATATTTAGAACTCTGCATCCCAAAGCAACAGAATATACTTTCTTCTCGAGTGCACATGGAACATTCTCCAAGATAGATCATATACTGGGTCACAAAACAGCCCTTCATAAGTTTACAAGAATTGAAATCATACCATGCATACTTTCAGACCACAATGCTATGAAGCTTGAAATCAACCACAGAAAAAAGTCTGGAAAACCTCCAAAAGCATGGAGGTTAAAGAACACCCTACTAACGAATGAGTGGGTCAACCAGGCAATTCGAGAAGAAATT
>NW_024418095.1:0-2821 GCF_014898765.1 Herpailurus yagouaroundi | reverse complement strand
GCAGGCTCCAGGCTCTGAGCTGTCAACACAGAGCCCAACATGGAACTTGAACCCATGAACCGTGAGATTATGACTGAGCAGAAGTCAGATGCTTCTACCGACTGAGCCACCCAGGCTCCCGCACTCCAAGTTATTTTAAAGTGAATTGATCACAAGGGCGCCTGGGTGGCTCAGTCGGTTAAGCGGCCGACTTCGGCTCAGGTCATGATCTCGCAGTCTGTGAGTTCGAGCCCCGCGTCAGGCTCTGTGCTGACCACTCAGAGCCTGGAGCCTGTTTCAGATTCTGTGTCCCCCTCTCTCTCTGACCCTCCCCCGTTCATGCTTTGTCTCTCTCTGTCTCAAAAATAAATAAACCTTTAAAAAAATTAAAAAAAAAGTGACTTGATCACAAACTTTGGTACCTCAGTTATTACTAAATTATGTGCAGTGCACCTCATAATTGATCATGAAAGAGTCATGATGCCATGGCTGAGAACCACTAGAGCAAAGATGGTCATCTGTGCTCCAAAGACAGCTGGGGGTTCACAGGAGGGATCTTGGGGACTAGGGGGAAGCTAAGAGGACAGAGCTCTGACACCCACCCCCCCTAAAAAAAACCACACACTTCACCTGGAGAAGCTGTACTTTTGTCTTATCATTGTAGGCCTTTTGCCAAAATTTTATTTCAATAAGGTATTCCACTACTTGAAAAAAAATATCTTGCAGCGGATAGAAGATAGGAAAGATTGGAAGCAGATAAATCAAATAGGAGATCGTTGTAATAGTCTGGGTGAGAAATAATAAAATTAGTTCAGCTAAATCTAGTTGAATGGATAAATTAAAGCTCGTAACTCAACGTGAATCACAATACTCAAGATATAAAGTATTTCTGGGGCACCTGGGTGGTTCAGTCAGTTAAGCGTCTGACTCTTGATCTCAGCTCAGGTCTTGATCTCAGAGTTATGAGTTCAAGCCCCTCATTGGGCTCAAGATTAGAAGGCATTTCGATAATATATACAATAGGAAACCATATTGCTAATTTATTTTGACATGTGATGGGGTGCAAATAAATAAATAAAATATTTTATAATAGCACTTCTCAGACTTTGATGGATACAGACAGCACTTGGCAATCTTGTTAAGATGTAGATACTGATTCACAGGATCTGGGGGCCTGAGGTTCTTTCTAACAACTTCCCAGGAGATGTGTACTCCAAGGACCACACTTTGAGTAGCAAGGTATCAGAGAATCCTACCAAGAATTGTAAGATTTCAAAAATATTCCTAGCCCAATGAAACGGTCTCTGAGTTCAGAGACCCTTAGATGTAAGTTCAGGGTTTACCACTTATACATCACAGCGGACCTCTCAGTCTGTCTCCACATCTAATGACAGTACCTGACTAACCGATGAGGATTAAGAACTAATACAACATAGGAGCGCCTGGGTGGCTCTATGGTTAAGCATCTAACTCTTGATTTTGGCTCAGGTCATGATCTCATGGTTGTTGAGATCGAGCCCTGAGTCAGGCTCCAAGCTGAGCATAGAGCCTCCCTGAGATTCTCTCTCTCCTTCTCTCTCTCTGCCCCTCCCCCGCTCACACACACACTCCTGCATGCAAGCTCTCTCTGTCTCAAAAAAGAAGGGAAATAATACAACATAAATTATTAGTACCATGCCTAATTAGCTCCTAGCAAAAACTTAGTCAATATTAGATTATTATTTTCTAAAAGCCGATTTTAGACAGAGAGGGAAGATGGCGGCTTAGGAGGACGCTGGGCTCACCGCGCGTCCTGCTGATCACTTAGATTCCACCTACACCTGCCTAAATAACCCAGAAAACCACCAGAGGATTAGCAGAACGGAGTCGCCGGAGCCAAGCGCAGACGAGAGGCCCACGGAAGAGGGTAGGAAGGGCGGCGAGGCGGTGCGCGCTCCACGGACTGGCGGGAGGGAGCCGGGGCGGAGGGGCGGCTCGCCGGCCAAGCAGAGCCCCCGAGTCTGGCTTGCAAAAAGCGGAGGGGCCTGACGGACTGTGTTCCGACAGCAAGCGCGACTTAGCGTCTGGGAGGTCATAAGTTAACAGCTCTGCTCAGAAAGCGGGAAGGCTGGAGGACAAAGGGAAGGAGAGCTGCTGAGCCCCCTGACGACAGAGCTCAGTTTGGTGGGGAACAAAGGCGCTCGCCAGCGCCATCTCCCCCGCCCATCCCCCAGCCAAAATCCCAAAGAGAACCAGTTCCTGCCAGGGAACTTGCTCGCTCCGCGCAAACACCCAACTCTGCGCTTCTGCGGAGCCAAACCTCCGGCAGCGGATCTGACTCCCTCCTGCTGCCACAGGGCCCCTCCTGAAGTGGATCACCTAAGGAGAAGCAAGCTAAGCCTGCCCCTCCTGCCCCTGTGCACCTTGCCTACCCACCCCAGCTAAGACGCCAGATCCCCAGCATCACAAGCCTGGCAGTGTGCAAGTAGCCCAGACAGGCCAGCCCACCCCACAGTGAATCCCGCACCTAGGAGAGGGGAAGAGAAGGCACACACCAGTCTGACTGTGGCCCCAGCGGTGGGCTGGGGGCAGACATCAGGTCTGACTGCGGCTCTGCCCACCAACTCCAGGTATACGCCACAGCACAGGGGAAGTGCCCTGCAGGTCCTCACCACGCCAGGGACTATCCAAAATGACCAAGTGGAAGAATTCCCCTCAGAAGAATCTCCAGGAAATAACAACAGCTAATGAGCTGATCAAAAAGGATTTAAATAATATAACAGAAAGTGAATTTAGAATAATAGTCATAAAATTAATCGCTGGGCTTGAAAACAGTATAGCTGACAGCAGAGAATCTCTTGCT
>NW_024418094.1:0-3656 GCF_014898765.1 Herpailurus yagouaroundi | reverse complement strand
TAAATTAAAGGCTGTAACAAGAGATGAAGAAGGACATTATATAATAGCGACAGGGTCTATCCATCAGGAAGAGCTAACAATTATAAATGTCTATGCGCCGAATACCGGAGCACCCAAATATATAAAACAATTACTCATAAACACAAGCAACCTTATTGATAAGAATGTGGTAATTGCAGGGGACTTTAACACCCCACTTACAGAAATGGATAGATCATCTAGACACACGGTCAATAAAGAAACAAGGGCCCTGAATGAGACATTGGATCAGATGGACTTGACAGATATATTTAGAACTCTGCATCCCAAAGCAACAGAATATACTTTCTTCTCGAGTGCACATGGAACATTCTCCAAGATAGATCATATACTGGGTCACAAAACAGCCCTTCATAAGTTTACAAGAATTGAAATCATACCATGCATACTTTGAGACCACAATGCTATGAAGCTTGAAATCAACCACAGAAAAAGTCTGGAAAACCTCCAAAAGCATGGAGGTTAAAGAACACCCTACTAACGAATGAGTGGGTCAACCAGGCAATTCGAGAAGAAATTAAAAAATATATGGAAACAAACGAAAATGAAAATACAACAATCCAAACGCTTTGGGACGCAGCGAAGGCAGTCCTGAGAGGAAAATACATTGCAATCCAGGCCTATCTTAAGAAACAAGAAAAATCCCCAATACAAAATCTAACAGCACACCTAAAGGAAATAGAAGCAGAACAGCAAAGGCAGCCTAAACCCAGCAGAAGAAGAGAAATAATAAAGATCAGAGCAGAAATAAACAATATAGAATCTAAAAAAAACTGTAGAGCAGATCAACGAAACCAAGAGTTGGTTTTTTGAAAAAATAAACAAAATTGACAAACCTCTAGCCAGGCTTCTCAAAAAGAAACGGGAGATGACCCAAATAGATAAAATCATGAATGAAAATGGAATGATTACAACCAATCCCTCAGAGATACAAACAATTACCAGGGAATACTATGAAAAATTATATGCCAACAAATTGGACAACCTGGAAGAAATGGACAAATTCCTGAACACCCACACTCTTCCAAAACTCAATCAGGAGGAAATAGAAAGCTTGAACAGACCCATCACCAGCGAAGAAATTGAATCGGTTATCAAAAATCTCCCAACAAATAAGAGTCCAGGACCAGATGGCTTCCCAGGGGAGTTCTACCAGACGTTTAAAGCAGAGATAATACCTATCCTTCTCAAGCTATTCCAAGAAATAGAAAGGGAAGGAAAACTTCCAGACTCATTCTATGAAGCCAGTATTACTTTGATTCCTAAACCAGACAGAGACCCAGTAAAAAAAGAGAACTACAGGCCAATATCCCTGATGAATATGGATGCCAAAATTCTCAATAAGATACTAGCAAATCGAATTCAACGGCATATAAAAAGAATTGTTCACCATGATCAAGTGGGATTCATTCCTGGGATGCAGGGCTGGTTCAACATTCGCAAATCAATCAACGTGATACATCACATTAACAAAAAAAAAAGAGAAAAACCATATGATCCTGTCAATCGATGCAGAAAAGGCCTTTGACAAAATCCAGCACCCTTTCTTAATAAAAACCCTTGAGAAAGTCGGGATAGAAGGAACATACTTAAAGATCATAAAAGCCATTTATGAAAAGCCCACAGCTAACATCATCCTCAACGGGGAAAAACTGAGAGCTTTTTCCCTGAGATCAGGAACACGACAGGGATGTCCACTCTCAACGCTGTTGTTTAACATAGTGCTGGAAGTTCTAGCATCAGCAATCAGACAACAAAAGGAAATCAAAGGCATCAAAATTGGCAAAGATGAAGTCAAGCTTTCGCTTTTTGCAGATGACATGATATTATACAAGGAAAATCCAAAAGACTCAACCAAAAGTCTGCTAGAACTGATACATGAATTCAGCAAAGTTGCAGGATACAAAATCAATGTACAGAAATCAGTTGCATTCTTATACACTAACAATGAAGCAACAGAAAGACAAATAAGGAAACTGATCCCATTCACAATTGCACTAAGAAGCATAAAATACCTAGGAATAAATCTAACCAAAGATGTAAAAGATCTGTATGCTGAAAACTACAGAAAGCTTATGAAGGTAATTGAAGAAGATTTAAAGAAATGGAAAGACATTCCCTGCTCATGGATTGGAAGAATAAATATTGTCAAAATGTCAATACTACCCAAAGCTATCTACACATTCAATGCAATCCCAATCAAAATTGCACCAGCATTCTTCTCGAGACTAGAACAAGCAATCCTAAAATTCATATGGAACCACAAAAGGCCCCGAATAGCCAAAGTAATTTTGAAGAAGAAGACCAAAGCAGGAGGCATCACAATCCCAGACTTTAGCCTCTACTACAAAGCTGTCATCATCAAGACAGCATGATATTGGCACAAAAACAGACACATAGACCAATGGAATAGAATAGAAACCCCAGAACTAGACCCACAAACGTATGGCCAACTAATCTTTGACAAAGCAGGAAAGAACATCCAATGGAAAAAAGACAGTCACTTTAACATATGGTGCTGGGAGAACTGGACAGCAATATGCAGAAGGTTGAAACTAGACCACTTTCTCACACCATTCACAAAAATAAACTCAAAATGGATAAAGGACCTGAATGTGAGACAGGAAACCATCAAAACCTTAGGGGAGAAAGCAGGAAAAGACCTCTCTGACCTCAGCCGTAGCAATCTCTTACTCGACACATCCCCAAAGGCAAGGGAATTAAAAGCAAAAGTGAATTACTGGGACCTTATGAAGATAAAAAGCTTCTGCACAGCAAAGGAAACAACCAACAAAACTAAAAGACAACCAACGGAATGGGAAAAGATATTTGCAAATGACATATCGGACAAAGGGCTAGTCTCCAAAATCTATAAAGAGCTCACCAAACTCCACACCCGAAAAGCAAATAACCCAGTGAAGAAATGGGCAGAAAACATGAATAGACACTTCTCTAAAGAAGACATCCGGATGGCCAACAGGCACATGAAAAGATGTTCAGCGTCGCTCCTTATCAGGGAAATACAAATCAAAACCACACTCAGATATCACCTCACGCCAGTCAGAGTGGCCAAAATGAACAAATCAGGAGACTATAGATGCTGGAGAGGATGTGGAGAAACGGGAACCCTCTTGCACTGTTGGTGGGAATGCAAATTGGTGCAGCCGCTCTGGAAAGCAGTGTGGAGGTTCCTCAGAAAATTAAAAATAGACCTACCCTATGACCCAGCAGTAGCACTGCTAGGAATTTATCCAAGGGACACAGGAGTACTGATGCATAGGGGCACTTGTACCCCAATGTTCATAGCAGCACTCTCAACAATAGCCAAATTATGGAAAGAGCCTAAATGTCCATCAACTGATGACTGGATAAAGAAATTGTGGTTTATATACACTATGGAATACTACGTGGCAATGAGAAAAAATGAAATATGGCCTTTTGTAGCAACGTGGATGGAACTGGAGAGTGTGATGCTAAGTGAAATAAGCCATACAGAGAAAGACAGATACCATATGGTTTCACTCTTATGTGGATCCTGAGAAACTTAACAGGAACCCATGGGGGAGGGGAAGGAAAAAAAAAAAAAGAGGTTAGAGTGGGAGAGAGCCAAAGCATAA
>NW_024418093.1:0-8781 GCF_014898765.1 Herpailurus yagouaroundi | reverse complement strand
AGACACAGAATCGGAAACAGGCTCCAGGCTCTGAGCCATCAGCCCAGAGCCTGACGCGGGGCTCAAACTCACGGACCGCGAGATCATGACCTGGCTGAAGTCGGACGCTTAACCGACTGCGCCACCCAGGCGCCCCAAAACATGTATAGTTTTAACCAATTTGTGTACATTTAACAATCCTCTCTCCTGTTATAACTAAACACATCATTGATTGTAGAAAAAACAATCTACTATGTATAAGAAATTCAGTCACTTCAAATCTAAAATTTACTTTTAGATAAGATGGTATGAGTAAGAATTTCATAGGGTTTCAATCATTTTACAGATCAAATCATCACATTAGACACCCTAAATTTGCACAACGTTATATGTCAGTTTTACTTCAACAAAACTGGGGAGAAAAAGGCCAATCCTATAAAATAGTCACAATTTGGGGATGAAAAAAATTAGATCTGCTACTACTGATACAACATATTTATGAATATCTATCTATCTATCTATCTATCCATCATCTATATTCATTACATTTCTGATTCTTATAGTTGGTGACTCTGGCTTTCTTATTACTGTTTAGTAAGTATCTCTTCCTTCTTTTCTTTCTTTTCTCTCATTTAAAAAAAATCTTTTTAATCCTTTTTTTTTTAATTTTTTTAATGTTTATTTATTCCTGAGAGAGAGAGAGAGAGAGAGAGTATCAGCAGGGGTAGAGAGGGAGGGAGTCACAGAATCTGAAGCAGGTTCCACCCTTTGAACTGTCAGCACAGAGTCCGGCGTGGGGCTTGAACTCATGACCCATGAAATCATCACCTGAGCTGAAGTCGAATGAGGTCAACTGAGCCACACAGGTGCCCGCCAAAAATTCTTTTTAATTCTTCATGCTTCACCTACAGTGACTTCACAAATTTTTTTTTTTCCATTCTTATCCCTGACCTCCCTATATTTCCCTAAGTCTATTTTTAGGTATTTTTACCCTCTTCTCATGGCTAACACTATTTACCATTCAATATTCAATTCAAATATATTTTTCTCTGGGAGAATTTTTCTTGGACTCTTTCAGCAGTAATGGGGCCTATTAAATGGTCCTATATTACATCAAGTTGATTCTTTGGCAATTTGTATCACATTTGTAAATTTTTAAATGTTTATTTATTTATTTTGAGACAGAAGGAGACAGAGAGAGAAAGAGAGAACATGAGCGGGGGGGAATGAGGGAGAGAGAGAATCCCAAGCAGCCTCCACACTCGATCCCACAAACCATGAGGTCATAACTTGAGCCAAAATCAAGAGTCGGACACTTAAACAATTGATCCAACCAGGTGCCTCCACATTTATAATTTTTAAAATTTAATGTGCGTAATATAAAATTCAGGTATGTGGATTAAAATGACTAAGGTGACGTAGCTTGCTTTTATCATTCTTGTTCACCTACACACAAAATAAATATATGTTTTTTTTAACTCCATAACCTATAATATAGTTATGTATTTTGTTGTTGGGATACCATTTGGTGCTTACACACTGTTCTTTTAAAACTGTGATTGCGTCATTGAAGTAGCTTCCCCCGAAATCGCAAAGCAACACATCTGCCTACATCTTCGGGGCCAAAATTTATTCACATGATACACTTGTCCACATGAGAACACTGGAAAATCTAGTCTTTAATTTCAGTAGCAATATGAATTGAGTGTTGCTACTCAGAAGAATGGATAGACAATAATTTTTACTAAAAAAAACATATGGTTCTTGAGATACCTTTTTTTTCATTGTATTCTGTTATTATGACAATAGCTTCATTTAACTTAAGTATTCTGAAGATTCACAGGATGTATGTGTTTTAAAACTTCTTTTGCCTAGAATGTCTCTTCAACAAATGGTTTTGGGAAAGTGGACAGCAACATACAAAAAAATGAAACACATCACTTTCTTACACCATATACAAAAATAAATTCAAAATGGATGGAATCCTAAAGTTGAGAATTAAAACCATAAAAATCCTGGAAGAGAACACAGGCAGTAATGAAAAGTTTCTGCACTGTGAAGAAAACAATCAAGAAACTGAAAGGAAGCCTATGGGATAGGAGAAGATATTTGCAAATGATGTATCTGATAAAGGGTTAGTACCCAAAATACATAAAGAACTTGTAAAACTCAACACCCCAAAACTGAATAATTCAATTAAAAAATGGGCAAAGACTTTTTTTCCAAAGAAGACATACAGATGGCCAACAGATACATGGAAAGATGGTCAACATCACCTATCATCAGGGAAATACAAATCAAAACTGTAATGACATATCACCTCACACCTTTCAGAATGGCTAAAATCACCAATGCAAGAAACAACAGGTGTTGGCTGGAATATTGGGAAAGGGGGACTCTCTTGCACTGTTGGTGAGAATGCAAACTGGTGCAGTCTCTATAGAAAACAGTACAAAGCTTCTTCAAAAAGTTAAAAATAGACCTACCCTATGATCCACCAATCTCAGTATTGGGTATTTACCTAATGAATACAAAAACGCTAATGCAAAGGGATACATGCATCTCTATATGGAAACAGCCTTAGTGTCCATGACTGATGAATGCATAAAGAAGAGGTGCTATATGTATACAGGGAAAATGACACAGCCATAAGAAGGAGTGAACTCTTACCATATGGGACAACATGGATGGGGCTAGAAAGTATTATGCTACATGAAATAAACCAGTCAGAGAAAGACAGATATCATGTGATTTCACTCATATGTGGAGTTTAAGAAGTAAATGGGCAAACATAAAAAAAAAAGAGATAGAGGCAAGCCAGGAAACAGACTCTAAACTCTAGAGAACAAACATGGTTACCAGAAGGGAGTTTGGTGGGGGAATGTGTTAAATGGGTGATGGGAATGAAGGAGCGTACTTGCTGTGATGAGCACTGGATGCTGTATGAAAGTGTTGAACTACTATACTATATTGTACACCTGAAACTAATACTAAACCATATGTTAAGTAACTGAAATTGAAATCAACACTTCAAAGTAACTTTTTCCTTTCCTGAATTATCATTGTCTCCTATAAGTTCATTTTACTCCTTACTGTATTGGTCTCAGTGTTTTATGTTGGATATGTTCCTCATAAATGAAGTGAATCTATGCTTTTACTTATATTTAATTGTGGAACACACACAAATGCTAATTAGAATTTGTATAAGGTGGGGGATATTTGTAAGCTGGTTAATTTCAATACAGTGGCTCTGTTGCTGTATGAGTTTTGGTGGCAAAATGCAACTATCAGAAATACTAGATTTTTGTGCTTCTAAATTTCTCAAAAAGGTATAATCTGATTTGCAGCCCATTAGACATAAACAATGAACTCAGACTTCAGTGGGGAAAGAAAGGTGAAGGTATATTGTGTAGGTATTACTTATATTTATTATTCTGATTTGTGTAGCTCAGTCTTCTCCTATACGACCCCAGCCTCCAGAGTGCCTTCAATGCTTCCTTTGTAGTCAGTCCTAACTACTTCTAGTCTTTCCTTGCTTAAGGGAAATTCCTTCTCTCTGACTATCTGGCATGGTGAAGATGACCTCAGGAGCCAATTTCTAATTGATGCATTTTAATGAGGAACCTCACATGAGCAAAGGTATATTTTGCCTCTCTGGAGGTAGTGCGAAGTATGGACAGGATGAAGATAACCTTGAAAAAGGGAGTGTTAGCAGGTGATTGCCATGGTCCAGTTAGCAAGCAATAACAGTCTGCAATTAAGGTAAGAGGCAGTGAGAATGAAGATAATTTCTTTCCACTCTCCTTCAAATGGATACTGAAGTAATTGGGTCCCTGTAAAAGCCAGTTGCTTTTTACTGTATATATTGCAGTGAATGTTTCTAATCAGGTTTCTAATACATACAGTAAAAAATTCTGTTGTGAGAATGTTGGGACAACAGACAACTAAACTCTAAATTCCTCTCTGTTGGATAAAACTTTCATTGCCTTTGTTCTCCACAACAATCATTTACCCTCTGGATTTATCCACTAAAATAGTTGACATCATGCACGTTGTGTCTTTGACAACGTAGTCAACTGCAAAAGAGCATTCAATTTGAAACAAGCCCAAAGTATTTTGGAAAAAGAAAAAGTATCACAAATTTATTCTGTACTTTATTTTATACATATTCATTAGGACAGATGACATTTTGGCAAAGCATCAGCTAGGGATTTCAAACAAATTTGTGTTAATGAATACAAGTGGAAACATTAAACATGTCATCTAACAGTTAAAATTCTTTAGTAAAAAAGTCAAACTATAACGCGATAACATGAGATTTAAAAGTTCTTTTTTTCATCATTTAATCTAAACTAAAACCTTAACTCTTTCCAATTCAGTAAGATGAATACAAAATGGATTAAACACTGTAGGTTATTTTTAGTAGAAAATGCTAAATTCATGGGCAATTATAACACATGTAGTTAATGCTCTCTAATCTCGGTATAATTGCATTTCATGCTTCATAGAAAAATTTAGTCACTACAGATGTAAAGAAAAGACTATCCCCTTAGAAGGCAAGATGGGGCAACCTAGGTATCATAGTAGATATGTTTATCTTTGTGGAAGACTTTCAAAGGTCATAAATTTCATTGCTAAAGGCAATGAAGAGTAGATATTCCCAGTAAATAGCTAATACATATAATATTCACAAAATCAAGTTTAAAAGCATTATTGGGGCACCTGGGTGGCTCAGTCCGATAAGCATCCGACGTTGGCTCAGGTCATGGTCTCGTGTTGAGTTCGAGCCCCACACCGGGCTTTGTGCTGACAGCTTGGAGCCTGGAGCCTGCTTCATATTCTGTGTCTGTCTCTCTCTCTCTGCCTCTACCTGGCTTGCGCGCTCTCTCTCTCTCAAGATAATAAATACATATTTTAAAAAAGTATTATTTATGCCTCTGAACACCTTTTTTGTTTTCTTTACTTTTCTTTTTTAAAAACTTTTTCTCCTGATTGTGGCTAGGTAGAATTCTGGAAGCTCCTATTTACTAAAAGATATAAATTTATGGGGCGCCTGGGTGACTCAGTTGGTTAAGGGTCTGGCTGATTTCAACTCAGGTCATGATCTCAGGGTCATGAAACTGAGCCCCACTTTGGGCTCCTGATGGGGTGAAACTGCTTTTGATTCTCTGTCTCCCTTGGGGTGCTTGGGTGGCTCAGTTGTTGAACGTCCAACTCTTGATTTCAACTCAGGTCATGATCTCAGGGCTTGTGGGTTCAAGCCCAGCATCAGGTTCTGCGTTGACAGTGCAGAGCCTACTGGATATTCTCTCTCTCCTTCTCTGTTTGCCCCTCCCCTGCTTATGTTCTGCCTTTCTATATATAAATTAAATAAACAACCATGAAAAAAAATTTAAAAATTGTTTCCCTCTACTACTCATGCTCTCTCTCTCTCAAAAAATGAAAAAATAAAGAAATACATTTTTTTAAAAAGACTAAAAAAGATATAAATTTGGCTAAGAGAGAAATATTTCCTCATTTTATTTTAACCTTTATATTATTAGGATAACAGACAAATAAACAAGAATATTAAATATAGTATTTTTGCCACAAACCTCTAATTGTGTGATATTGATATTTAACTTTTGGAGGACAATTTAGTAACTAAAACCTGTAGCTAGGATCTCAAGTCATATTGTCCCGATTTCTGATCTTTTGAATTTCACAGTTTATTAAAGCAATACCTAGTAAATGCTATCATAACCTGTATGGACAATGAATAAAATGGAAAGCTCAAGCACTTTGAAAGCAACAAAATAGATGCCAACTGAACTAGAAACTTTAGATAAATATACTCTAAGACTTTTATGTAATAATGATTTCTGAAAGACAGTGCTCATATTTCCCTTTGTTGTGGGGAGTTAAAAAATAAAATAGGTTATTAAAATGTATTAAAATTAATACATTATAATATAATTATATATACCACATACACTATAAATATATAATGTATTTTAATAAATTAGCCACTTAATAAAATAGATTAACATCTACTTAATTTATTAAAATAGACAAATATCTTTTTAATAACTCTGTGTATGATGCCCCTGAATATTTATAAACATCTGACTTACAGTTTTTAGTCTATTTGTTTCAGTTTTTACTCATTTCATAGGTCATTTTTTTTAATTGAACAATATACCAGGTATATTTAGTATTAATAATAAGTGTAAAAGTGGGCTGCCTCAGTGGCTCAGTTGGTTGAGCATCAGACTTCATCTCACATCATGATCTCACAGTTTGTGGGTTCAAGCCTCACATCGGGCTCTGTGCTGACAGCTCAGAGCCTAGAACCTGCGTCAGATTATCTCTTCCCCCCCCTCTCTGCCCCTCTCTCTCTGTCCCTCTCCTGCTCATGCTCTCCCTTCCTCTCTCTCTCTCTCAAAAATAAACATTAAAAAATTAAAAAATATAAAAATAAATGTAAAAGCATATTATTGATCATTGGTCATGAACATCTGAATATATACCAATATCTAAATCATCTTTTATAATTTTGCTTACTGTGACATTCATTTAAAATCATAATACTGGGAGAAGCCAAAATGGAAAGGCAGAAAGAATTGTGCAGCATAATCTTTATTAATTGCCTCCTGGGTGGTTACAAAGAAAAAGATAGGACAGTGCCATACACAGCTTTATTCTATATATACTTATCTCAATCTTCAAAAAGCATTTGAGGAGGAGAGGTTTAGAAAGTGTAAATGAGACCATTTGAAGACTATTAGCTTAACACAAAAAAAGAAAAAAACAACAACTTGCCATCATAAGGTGAAAATGGGAAGGGTCTAAATACTAGTACCTGAGTGTTGATCCTTTTTTTTTCAAAATTTTTTAATGTTTATTTATTTTTGAGACAGAGAGAGACAGAGCATGAACGGGGGAGGGGCAGAGAGAGAGGGAGACACAGAATCTGAAGCAGGCTCCAGGCTCTGAGCCATCAGCCCAGAGCCCGACACGGGGCTCAAACTCACGGACCGTGAGATTGTGACCTGAGCTGAAATTAGACGCTTAACCGACTGAGCCACCCAGGCGCCCCGATCCTTTTTTAAAATATGAAAAAATTCTGACTTACTTTTATCTGTAAGGTTTCCCAATAACTATTTTTTTTAAGAATGTAAAAGAAGGTTAAAAAGTAGTTCAGGAAATAGAAAAAGATCCTCAAATTCATAAGGAATTGCAAGGAATCTTAAATAGTCAAACAATCTTGAAAAAGAACAAAGTTGAGAGGACTTGTACTTCCTGTTTTCAAAACTATGTACATTATACATGGAAAATCCGATAGACTCCACCAAAGTCTGCTAGAACTGATACATGAATTCAGCAAAGTTGCAGGATACAAAATCAATGTACAGAAATCAGTTGCATTCTTATACACTAACAATGAAGCAACAGAAAGACAAATAAAGAAACTGATCCCATTCACAATTGCACCCAGAAGCATAAAATACCTAGGAATAAATCTAACCAAAGATGTAAAGGATCTGTATGCTGAAAACTATAGAAAGCTTATGAAGGTAATTGAAGAAGATTTAAAGAAATAGAAAGACATTCCCTGCTCATGGATTGGAAGAATAAATACTGTCCAAATGTCAATACTACCCAAAGCTATCTACACATTCAATGCAATCCCAATCAAAATTGCACCAGCATTCTTCTCAAAACTAGAATAAGCAATCCTAAAATTCATATGGAACCACAAAAGGCCCCGAATAGCCAAAGTAATTTTGAAGAAGAAGACCAAAGCAGGAGGCATCACAATCCCAGACTTTAGCCTCTACTACAAAGCTATCATCATCAAGACAGCATGGTATTGGCACAAAAACAGACACATAGACCAATGGAATAGAATAGAAACCCCAGAACTAGACCCACAAACGTATGGCCAACTCATCTTTGACAAAGCAGGAAGGAACATCCAATGGAAAAAAGACAGTCTCTTTAACAAATGGTGCTGGGAGAACTGGACAGCAACATGCAGAAGGTTGAAACTAGACCACTTTCTCACACCATTCACAAAAATAAACTCAAAATGGATCAAGGACCTGAATGTGAGACAGGAAACCATCAAAACCTTAGAGGAGAAAGCAGGAAAAGACCTCTCTGACCTCAGCCATAGCAATCTCTTACTCGACACATCCCCAAAGGCAAGGGAATTAAAAGCAAAAGTGAATTACTGGGACCTTATGAAGATAAAAAGCTTCTGCACAGCAAAGGAAACAACCAACAAAACGAAAAGGCAACCAACGGAATGGGAAAAGATATTTGCAAATGACATATCGGACAAAGGGCTAGTCTCCAAAATCTATAAAGAGCTCACCAAACTCCACACCCGAAAAGCAAATAACCCAGTGAAGAAATGGGCAGAAGACATGAATAGACACTTCTCTAAAGAAGACATCCGGATGGCCAACAGGCACATGAAAAGATGTTCAGCGTCGCTCCTTACCAGGGAAATACAAATCAAAGCCACACTCAGGTATCACCTCACGCCAGTCAGAGTGGCCAAAATGAACAAATCAGGAGACTATAGATGCTGGAGAGGATGTGGAGAAACGGGAACCCTCTTGCACTGTTGGTGGGAATGCAAATTGGTGCGGCCGCTCTGGAAAGCAGTGTGGAGGTTCCTCAGAAAATTAAAAATAGACCTACCTATGACCCAGCAATAGCACTGCTAGGAATTTATCCAAGGGACACAGGAGTACTGATGCATAGGGGCACTTGTACCCCAATGTTCATAGCAGCACTCTCAACAATAGCCAA
>NW_024418092.1:760-2349 GCF_014898765.1 Herpailurus yagouaroundi | reverse complement strand
GGACCTCCTTTTGCAGGCAGAGAGAGGACGGAGACTTGGGGGGGGGGGCATAGGGGAAAAGCATCCCTCCCCAAAAGCAGCTGGAGAGAAAGTGGAAAATTCGAAACAGTGCAGGGACTCAACTAAAAAGGGAGAAAGGAGAAAGGAGAGGGTTTAAATTCCATTGAGACTGTAAACAGGGAGAGCGCAGAGTCTGAAACTCCGCAGCTCCATACCTGGTGGTGCTCTGGTGGGAAAGGTGAATACCCAGGAACAGAGTGGGGTCCGGGAGGTTCTCGGGCCACATGGGGAAAAGCGGTTCCACTGCTGGAAGGACATTTGGTAGAGACTGTTGAAGCCACCTGGTCCCAGCAGACCCCGGAAGGCAGCCACATTTGCTAGTGCTGGGGCAAGGCTGTTGAGGGTGAAGCCTGGTGCCAGATGTGTGTTGCGATTTTCCATAGTCCCTGAAACGCTGAGGCCACACTGTCTCGTGATTTTGGGGGGGGGCGGGCTGACACCTGGCCACAGTCTCGGGGCACCGGCAACAGCAGGGTCCAGCAGGCGTTCCTGGGTGCAGCCAACATTCGGCCACTCCTCATTCGGCCATTGCTCAGTGAGACCCTCCCTCAGAGGGGTGGAGCGGGTTAAAGCCGCAGTCCTTTGGAAGTAAGGGGCTGGGGAAAACAGCCGCATCTGAGACAAAGCTCGGGAGAGAGGTACTGCCTGGGGCCCGGTCACAGACAGTGGAAAAGCAGAGAGTGGAAGAAAGCTGAAGACGGAGGACCAGTGCACGATTGCTGATCCGGGAGAACAGACTGGGTGGCTGGATGGCGCCATTTTTCACTGCTCCCACGCATATGCATGCGCGCCCACGAGCACCGCAACAATCCACCCCAGTAGGCTAGCAGCGCCATCTAGCGGACAGCAGAGCTGTTACACCGAGCCCCGCCCAACTGGGCCAACTTCACTCTTCAAGAACACAAACCTCACCGCCGGCTTAATCTATGGACTATAAAGAGCTACATGGACTGACCTCTAGGGGAAAACGAAGCAATTTCAGTCTGACTTCAATCTGTTAGCAGGTTCATCTATTCCATTTTTTTTCTCTCTCTTTTTCCTTTTTCTCTTTTATAATTCTTTTCTTTTTCTTGAATACAGAAAGAGTAAAAACCTCATTTTTATTTTGAACTTTTATTAAAAATATCTGTCTTTAATTTTTATTACTATATTTTTTACTTTTGTGTAATTTTTTTCAAATTCTACTTTACTTCCATCATTTTATTTTAGTCTACTTCAGTGTACTCACCTTTTCAAATTTTCAAAAAATTTCCTTTTTTTTTCTTTTTCTTATATCTCTTTTTCATTTCTTTTTCTTTAATGCAGAAAGAGAAAAACTTTGTTTTTACTTTCATTTTCTTTTAAAAATATTTTTATTTAATTTTTATTACTATATTTTTTGCTTTTGTGTAAATTTTTTCAAATTCTATCTTACTCCCATCATTTTATTTTAGTCTACTATAGTGTATTCACTTTTTCAAATTTTCAAACGATTTCTTTTTTTTGTCTTTTCTTTTTTCTTTTTTTCTTTTTTTCTCTTTTTTGTGTTT
>NW_024418092.1:0-660 GCF_014898765.1 Herpailurus yagouaroundi | reverse complement strand
TTTCTTTTTTCTTTTTTTCTTTTTTTCTCTTTTTTGTGTTTCTTTTTCTTAAATACAGAAAACGAAAAATTCATATTTCTTTTTAACTTTTATTAAAAATGTTTTTCTATAATTTTTTCTGCTATATTCTCCACTTTTGTGTATTTTAGTCTACTTTAGTGTATTCATTTTTTCAAATTCTCAAACGATTTCCTTTTTTTTTTCTCTCCCCCCACTTTTGTTTGTTTGTAGGTTTGTTTGTTTCTCTAATTTGTCAAACCACTTTCTACATCCAGACCAAAACACACCTAGAATCTAGCATCATCTATTCAATTTTTGTGTGGATGTGTCTTTTAATTTTTAATTTTAATATTGTTTTAATTTTAATTTTTTTAATTTCAATTTTTCTACCTGATTAATTCCTTTTCTCCCTTCAAAATGACAAAATGAAGGAATTCACCCCAAAGAGCACAAAGTAATGACAGCCAGGGTTTTAACCAACACAGACACAAGCAAGATGTCTGAACCAGAATTTAGAATCACGATAATAAGAATACTAACTGGAGTCAAAAATAGATTAGAATCCCTTCCTGCAGAGATAAGAAGTAAAAAAATAGCCAGAATGAAATTAAAAATGTTATAACTGAGCTGCAATCATGGATGGATGCAGCGGCGGCAAGG
>NW_024418091.1:0-1386 GCF_014898765.1 Herpailurus yagouaroundi | reverse complement strand
TTCCAGTAGCATGATAAATAGTTCTCCATCCCCTCACTCTCAATCTATAGGTGTCCTCAGGTCTAAAATGAGTCTCTTGTAGACAGCAAATAGATGGGTCTTGTTTTTTTATCCATTCTGATACCCTATGTCTTTTGGTTGGCGCATTTAATCCATTTACATTCAGTGTTATTATAGAAAGATATGGGTTTAGAGTCATTGTGATGTCTGTATGTTTTATGCTTGTAGTGATGTCTCTGGTACTTTGTCTCACAGGGTCCCCCTTAGGATCTCTTGGAGGGCTGGTTTAGTGGTGACAAATTCCTTCAGTTTTTGTTTGTTTGGGAAGACCTTTATCTCTCCTTCTATTCTAAATGACAGACTTGCTGGATAAAGGATTCTCGGCTGCATATTTTTTCTGTCTAGCAAACTGAAAATCTCGTGCCAACTCTTTCTGGCCTGCCAAGTTTCAAAAGAGAGATCAGTCACGAGTCTTATAGGTCTCCCTTTATATGTGAGGGCACGTTTACCCCTTGCTGCTTTCAGAATTTTCTCTTTATCCTTGTATTTTGCCAGTTTCACTATGATATGTCGTGCAGAAGATCGATTCAAGTTACGTCTGAAGGGAGTTCTCTGTGCCTCTTGGATTTCAATGTCTTTTTCCTTCCCCACTTCAGGGAAGTTCTCAGCTATTATTTCTTCAAGTACCCCTTCAGCACCTTTCCCTCTCTCTTCCTCCTCTGGGATACCAATGATGCGTATATTATTTCTTTTTAGTGTATCACTTAGTTCTCTAATTTTCCCCTCATACTCCTGGATTTTTTTATCTCTCTTTTTCTCAGCTTCCTCTTTTTCCATAACTTTATCTTCTAGCTCACCTATTCTCTCCTCTGCCTCTTCAATCCGAGCTGTGGTGGTTTCCATTTTGTTATGCATTTCATTTAAAGCGTTTTTCAGCTCCTCGTGACTGTTCCTTAGTCCCTTGATCTCTGTAGCAAGAGATTCTCTGCTGTCAGCTATACTGTTTTCAAGCCCAGCGATTAATTTTATGACTATTATTCTAAATTCACTTTCTGTTATATTATTTAAATCCTTTTTGATCAGCTCATTAGCTGTTGTTATTTCCTGGAGATTCTTCTGAGGGGAATTCTTCCGCTTGGTCATTTTGGATAGTCCCTGGCATGGTGAGGACCTGCAGGGCACTTCCCCTGTGCTGTGGTGTATAACTGGAGTTGGTGGGCGGAGCCGCAGTCAGACCTGATGTCTGCCCCCAGCCCACCGCTGTGTCCACAGTCAGACTGGTGTGTGCCTTCTCTTCCCCTCTCCTAGGGGCGGGATTCACTGTGGGGTGGGGTGGCCTGTCTGGGCTACTTGCACACTGCCAGGCTTGTGATGCTGGGGATCTGG
>NW_024418090.1:0-2091 GCF_014898765.1 Herpailurus yagouaroundi | reverse complement strand
AATAAAGAAACGGATCCCATTTACAATGCACCAAGAGTCATAAAGTAGCTAAGAATAAAGCTAACCAAAGAGGTAAAAGATCTGTATTCTGAAAACTATAGAAGGCTTGTGAAGGAAATTGACGAAGATACAGAGAAAGCGAAAACATTCCATGATGCCGCCCCCGCCGCCGCCGTCCCGCGAGGACAGCAGCCCCCGCAAGCCCACGGCCCCCGGGCCCAGCTCCGGGGGCCGCACCCTGGAGGAGAGTGGGTGGACAGCCACCCCAACGCTGACCACCTCGCCCAGCATCCGCGTAGTCGGCGACGTGTGGGTGGAGAGCAGTGTGGCAGAAGCGCGGGGCCAAGCGCGCCAAGTCCTGGGAGTGAACCTGGAACCCGTGGTGAGACTCCGCCTCGTCCCAGTGCCTGGGCGTCAGATGCGGGCCACAGCCACGCGACCTCCCAGCCCCGGGACCGGTTTTGCCTGGAGGGATGAACCAGTGAGAGCCGGGCCCGCATCCCCTAATGCACTTTAACAGCGAAGAAGCACCAGAGGGTCCTGGCCCGCGCCTCCGGGATGCGGCGCCGCCTTCTGGGACTCCGGGGCAGCTGTGCCCTCTGCTGCCTCCCAGTACCGGGTCTGCGGAGGGAGGCGACCCCTGGACCGCAAGGGAGGTCCCCTTTCTTCCTAACCCTAGATTGAGAGGTCTCCAGGACTGTAGGGGCAGATCAATGATCTCTCTTGTTCCCTCATTGCTCTGAAGTCGTCCGAAGAAGCCATTCCACCCCCACCATCTCCAAAGGAATTTGGTTCCATGCTTGTGTAATAAAGCTAGAGTTTCTTTGCCATTCACCCACCTCCGGGCTCCTCCCGCAGATTTCTTTCTTTCTTTGTGTGTATGTGTATGTACATATATCTTCTAGCATGATTTAAAGTACATATTCTCTAAATGTTTAGATGAGACAGTAGAGAAAAAAGGGTCTGACTTAGGGGTCTGCACTCAGATTTAAATAAGATTACTGAATATAGAATACATTCAAAAGGACATATATTATTTTTTTCATGTTTGTTTATTTTTGAGAGAGAGACACCGTGTGAGCAGGGGAGGGCCAGATAGGGAGCCACAGGATCCAAGCAGGCTCCAGGCTCTGAGCTGTCAGCACAGAACCTGATGCGGGGCTCGAACTCACAAACCATGAGATCATGACCTGAGCCAAAGTTGGACACTTAAGTGACTAGCCACCCAGGCACGCAAAAAAGAACATATATTATTAAAAGTATTCTGAGTACAGCTTGATGCAATTCAGTTCAATGTACTTGTGGAATCAGCACTCATTAAAAAAGGTACCAGGACCCCAAGGGACCACCTGTGCCTCTTTCAGTCACGGTCTATCTCTCCTTTGGGACGGCAATTTTTCGGACTTCTTGCAGAATATACAACCTTTGCTTGTTTTTGGACTATATAGAAATGGAATATTGTGTGCTACACCTACCTTCTTTCACTCCAACTTATGTTAGTGATATTTGTTATTCATCGTAGTGCCTGCGTAGTGCCTGTGAGCTCTGAATACTTGATAGCCTTGCCAACACTTGCTAATATGGTCTTTTTCATGTTATCTATACTGGCAGGTGTAGAGATTTTTTTTTATTTGAGAAATATCAATCCAAGTATTGTATACAAATAGTTAAAAAAAAAACACAACATCCAAAATGCAGATCAGGGTTTGCAATAAAAAATCAAAAGCTTGGTTTCCCCCATGAACCCCTCTTCCCCAGAGGCAACACTTTCTTTCCTTTTTTCTTTTTTTTTTAATCAGGGTTTTTTTAAACAGACCATTTTTTAGGACAATTTTAGATTTAGAGACAAATTGCACAAAAAATACAGGTTCCTCACCCCCAGTAGTTTCTATAGTACCTTGCACTAATGTGGATACATTAATTATAAGTGGTGGATGAGCCATTCTTGACTGACACTTTATCATTAGACACATTATCATTTACTAACAGTTAGGGTTCATTTTGTGTTATATAGATTCATAACTTTTGAGAAATGTATAAAGGTATGTATCTACTATTGCAGTATCATACAGAATAGTTACACCACCCTAA
>NW_024418089.1:0-2401 GCF_014898765.1 Herpailurus yagouaroundi | reverse complement strand
CAAAAAAAAAGAGAAAAACCATATGATCCTGTCAATCGATGCAGAAAAGGCCTTTGACAAAATCCAGCACCCTTTCTTAATAAAAACCCTTGAGAAAGTCGGGATAGAAGGAACATACTTAAAGATCATAAAAGCCATTTATGAAAAGCCCACAGCTAACATCATCCTCAACGGGGAAAAACTGAGAGCTTTTTCCCTGAGATCAGGAACACGACAGGGATGCCCACTCTCACCGCTGTTGTTTAACATAGTGCTGGAAGTTCTAGCATCAGCAATCAGACAACAAAAGGAAATCAAAGGCATCAAAATTGGCAAAGATGAAGTTAAGCTTTCACTTTTTGCAGATGACATGATATTATACATGGAAATCCGATAGACTCCACCAAAAGTCTGCTAGAACTGATGCATGAACTCAGCAAAGTTGCAGGATACAAAATCAATGTACAGAAATCAGTTGCATTCTTATACACTAACAATGAAGCAACAGAAAGACAAATAAAGAAACTGATCCCATTCGCAATTGCACCAAGAAGCATAAAATACCTAGGAATAAATCTAACCAAAGATGTAAAGGATCTGTATGCTGAAAACTATAGAAAGCTTATGAAGGTAATTGAAGAAGATTTAAAGAAATGGAAAGACATTCCCTGCTCATGGATTGGAAGAATAAATATTGTCAAAATGTCAATACTACCCAAAGCTATCTACACATTCAATGCAATCCCAATCAAAATTGCACCAGCATTCTTCTCGAAACTAGAACAAGCAATCCTAAAATTCATATGGAACCACAAAAGGCCCCGAATAGCCAAAGTAATTTTGAAGAAGAAGACCAAAGCAGGAGGCATCACAATCCCAGACTTTAGCCTCTACTACAAAGCTGTCATCATCAAGACAGCATGGTATTGGCACAAAAACAGACACATAGACCAATGGAATAGAATAGAAACCCCAGAACTAGACCCACAAACGTATGGCCAACTCATCTTTGACAAAGCAGGAAAGAACATCCAATGGAAAAAAGACAGTCTCTTTAACAAATGGTGCTGGGAGAACTGGACAGCAACATGCAGAAGATTGAAACTAGACCACTTTCTCACACCATTCACAAAAATAAACTCAAAATGGATAAAGGACCTGAATGTGAGACAGGAAACCATCAAAACCCTAGAGGAGAAAGCAGGAAAAGACCTCTCTGACCTCAGCCGTAGCAATCTCTTACTCGACACATCCCCAAAGGCAAGGGAATTAAAAGCAAAAGTGAATTACTGGGACCTTATGAAGATAAAAAGCTTCTGCACAGCAAAGGAAACAACCAACAAAACTAAAAGGCAACCAACAGAATGGGAAAAGATATTTGCAAATGACATATCGGACAAAGGGCTAGTATCCAAAATCTATAAAGAGCTCACCAAACTCCACACCCGAAAAGCAAATAACCCAGTGAAGAAATGGGCAGAAAACATGAATAGACACTTCTCTAAAGAAGACATCCGGATGGCCAACAGGCACATGAAAAGATGTTCAGCGTCGCTCCTTATCAGGGAAATACAAATCAAAACCACACTCAGGTATCACCTCACGCCAGTCAGAGTGGCCAAAATGAACAAATCAGGAAACTATAGATGCTGGAGAGGATGTGGAGAAACGGGAACCCTCTTGCACTGTTGGTGGGAATGCAAATTGGTGCAGCCGCTCTGGAAAGCAGTGTGGAGGTTCCTCAGAAAATAAAAATAGACCTACCCTATGACCCAGCAATAGCACTGCTAGGAATTTATCCAAGGGACACAGGAGTACTGATGCATAGGGGCACTTGTACCCCAATGTTCATAGCAGCACTCTCAACAATAGCCAAATTATGGAAAGAGCCTAAATGTCCATCAACTGATGAATGGATAAAGAAATTGTGGTTTATATACACTATGGAATACTACGTGGCAATGAGAAAAAATGAAATATGGCCTTTTGTAGCAACGTGGATGGAACTGGAGAGTGTGATGCTAAGTGAAATAAGCCATACAGAGAAAGACAGATACCATATGGTTTCACTCTTATGTGGATCCTGAGAAACTTAACAGAAACCCATGGGGGAGGGGAAGGAAAAAAAAAAAAAGAGGTTAGAGTGGGAGAGAGCCAAAGCATAAGAGACTGTTGAGAACTGAGAGCAAACTGAGGGTTGATGGGGGGTGGGAGGGAGGAGAGGGTGGGTGATGGGTATTGAGGAGGGCACCTTTTGGGATGAGCACTGGGTGTTGTATGGAAACCAATTTGACAATAAATTTCATATATAAATAAAAAAATAATAAAAAAAAGAAAAGAAAAATTATCCTTTTTCCATTGAAAAAATAAATAAGAAAAAATAAAAAATAAAAAAAACGATGTTATTTGGGAATAGCTGACA
>NW_024418088.1:0-1286 GCF_014898765.1 Herpailurus yagouaroundi | reverse complement strand
TTCAGACGGCGGGGCCTCACGCTTTCAAAGGGCCAGGTCAACACCCAAGGAGGTCTATTTCCCCTTAGGTGAGCTCACACAGTGAGCTGTTCTGTCTCTCTCTCTCTCTCTCTCTCTCTCTCTCTCTCTCTCTCTCTCTCTCTTTTAAATTTTTAATCTTCATTTATTTTTGGAAGACAGAGAGCACAAGCGGGGGAGGGACAGAGAGAGAGGGAGACACCGAATCTGAAGCAGGCTGCAGGCTCTGAGGCACCCCGTCGGTGAGCTGTTCTTAAACACAGGGGACAAGTGCACCGTCACCCTGTAGGGGCCATGGACTGAAGGCTCATCGGGTCCTTCTGTTCTGTCGCGTCCCGATGCGACGCTGGACAAGGGAGGCTAGTCGGAAACTGAACCAGATTCCTGACGCAGAAGAAGGAGGCAGGCGGCTCAGCCGGCCCGGAGCGCATTCTGCTGAGAGCGGATCCTGGCAGGCGGATTGGACACGTGTCTACCGCCAGCCTGTCACTCAGGGGGCAGGAGGCGGGACTGCGGGGGGGTGGGGAATCTGCCCAATTTGCGGCTATAATGGGCGGTGCCAGGATTACCCTCCAATCACAACGTGAAGGGCCGAAGGCTGTCCTATCACGGCGCGGAAGCGAAGTGGCTCGGTAATGTCCAATCAGGATCGGGGGAGTTATCATCGGAGCACCATCCAATCAGATCGCAGGGACTGAAGGATCGCCCAATTAGGGCCCGGGACCTGTACACCACCCAATCAGGCCCGAGCGAGAGCCCGGTGGGTGTGGCTCTCAGCCCGGGCGGCTGGCGCAGTAGGATACTGCGCTGCCACGGTTGCGGGTGTTCGCGGCGTAGGAGGACGCCCCGAGGGCGCGGAGCGGGGCCCCGAGATGGTGAGTGCGCGGGCCGGCGGGGCGGATGGGACCAGCCGGACCTAGGTGGAAGCGGCCGCGGCGGGGTGTCCCCCTCCCTACGGTTGGCACCTGGGTCCTGGGAGGATGGAACTGGGAAGGAAGGCTGGGGGAGGGGGGAGGCCTGGGATTGGGGGAGCGTGTGCGACGACCTGACTAAGCAGGAGTTTGCTCCTCGGTGGGGGACAGGTAGAGACTGTCCGGGTGAGTTGTCTCATAAAGGAAACTGTTTGCAGCCGTAAAGAGACCGCAGAGAATAGCTTCCGAAGCCGCGACTCCCCAGGGTGGGGGGGTCTTTTATGGAGGGTGACGATGAATATTCAGAAAGGGGAGCTCTGTCGGGGGCAGTCTAGGCGGGCGTGAGGTTGCTCGGAC
>NW_024418087.1:0-2620 GCF_014898765.1 Herpailurus yagouaroundi | reverse complement strand
CTTTATCAACTTTGGCCGGGGGAAGGGGGGGTGGCGGGCGTGTGAGACACTGTCTGGCCTGCGGGGTGTCTGGGGCCCCGGGTGTGTGTCTGGAGTGTGCGCGGCGCTCACGTCTCGGTCTGTGTGAGTGGGTCTCCTTGCGTCTGTGGAGTGTGTGTGTCTGTGTGTCTGTGTCTGGCGCGTCTCCGTGGCTGTGTGTCTGCGTTGCGGTCTGTCCCGGGAATATGAAGTCTTCCTGTGTCTCCGCCTGCGTCCGGCTCTGGGTGCGTCTTTTGAGTGCGTGCATCTGTCCGGGGGCTCGGGGGACCATTTGTGCCCAGGTGTCTGAATCCAGGGCTCGGCGCTGGTGGGTCTGGCCGAAGGTGGATCTGGAGTGTGTGTCTCATTGTGTGAGTGTCTGTGTCCCCGACGCACCTATAAATAGCCTCTGTCTGGACAGCTTGGCTCAGCCTGGCTGGGACCGTGGTTACAAATGAGTCAAAGTTTGGGGCTGTCTGTGTTTGGGACTGCCTTGCCCTGGAAGGAGGACGGAGACGAGGGTGGGGAGGGGGTGTTTGAAGATTGGTACCAGCTCGCCCCACACGTCCAGAAGTTCAGACAAATAAGCCTCAGATTGCCCGTGCGTAGCCCACTCAGGTGGGGGTCGGGCTGGGTGGGGAATGGACCGCCACTCCCTGGGGTCTGCCTTCTAACCGGTACCCCGTCCCCCAGCCCATCCTCTGGGGGGGACCTCTTGCCCCTCCGGGCTTCCCGTGTCTCCGCCCTCGCCTCTCAGCACCCCAGGCAAAGGGAGCACACTGCGCTTCTCAGCAAGGGCCAGCCTCCTTCCAGCTGGGACCTGGAGAGGCAGACGCCACTGAGCAGGGCAGTCACCGGGTGACTCATAAGCCAGTTTCCGCAGGCGGCTGCCACAGTTGTGGCCCCTGAGCCTGTACAGTGAGGCACAAGAGGTAAAAATAGCCCGTGGCCGGCCCTGCTGGGGCAAGCTGGCCAGTTGTGGTGGTGGGTCCTTCCACCCGTGACTCCCCCCCCCTCCCTCCACTCCAGGAATTGAAAGCCTTGTCCCCCCCCCCCCCCCCCCCCGGGGGGCCCCACCCCCCCCCCCCCAGGTGCCCCAACGCGCCAGGCCAGCGAGGTGCCTGGAGAACCTGCCAGAGCCAGCGTTTGCGGAACTGAGTTGCATTAAACCAGATTGTTGCCCAAAGGCCCTTTGTGAACTCAGGAGGCTAATGAAATGCACGGGGATATTATTAAAATATGTTCGCACATGTTTGGAGAGAGCCTCGCCAGTGCTGAATGGATTGCTGCTTAAGTACCCGCAGTGCCTCGTTTCTCCCTCTCTTCTGGAGAGCCGCCTTAGTGGACTCCCCACGGGGGGCTCCGCGCTGTTGTGTCTAACTTATCATTATGAGGACTGGGCACAGGCGTTTCGCTCTTGTCCATCCCTTCTTACTCCTGCCCCTTCTTGGGCTGTTCAGCCCTGATGATATTTTGGCTGACACCGAGGTGGTGTTCAGTCCCATCGCCTTCGACCTGTGCGCTTCCCACGGTGGGGCTTCTGAACGGGACCCTCGAGGGGAGCCCCTGGAGCCCTGGCCTGCTCCAGCTGGCCCCAGGATGGGACATGAGTCACCGTGTTCAGTGTGTCTTTTACACACGGCCCCCTACTTACTGGAAGAAAGCCCAGGGCAGGAAAGGAAGTGATCTTTAAAATGCACGTATAGTATAACAGTTTGTTGGAAGTGCTAATCAGACCTAATCAGATCCCCCCCCCCCCCCCCCCCGCAAAGGGTCTCGGGAGGAAGCTTTCAAGGCCTGGAGGTTCTTCATACAAGAAGATGGGGAGGAAAAATTGGAAGGTGGAAGGAAGGCCACATTTCACAGGACAGGAGTTCAAGACGGTTTGCAAGTAGGACGTTAAAGATGCATTTGGAGCTGGGCTGCACAGGGGCGTCCGGTGACTTCTTTGTAGAGGAGAGGAAATTGTCTTGGTAGCTTCCTCAAGCCACTCGAGTTTCCTCATCTGAAAAATGAGATCCTGATGGTTGAAGTTTGACATTCCACCATGTTTTAAGATGGGGCCTCTGCTTTCCAAAGCCTGGCTGGAGGCTTCAGGGTCAGCACTGGCTCCCCTCCCCTCTGATAGTGCTGGGTCGCTGCTTGTGGGGGTCTGTTGCCCTAGATTTCAGAGCTGGGTGGAGCGTTGGCCAGCTCGGGCTTTATAGATGAGGGAAGGTGGCAGTGAAAAAGCTTTGCCCCGGGTCCCCAAGCCACGCCAGACCCAGATCCCGGAAGCACACACACCGTCTTCGGAACTTGGAACTTGGGCCCCACGGTGGGTCTACCTTGAACTTGGGGGCTGGAAGAAATCAGCAGCATCCCCGTTGCACTTGGGAGGGTGGGAACCGGGCTGTGTCTGGGGAAGCCAGGTCTCTGGGATGGTCTTGACTTTCATAAGATACTGCCACCATACTCCGGGCCCCCCCCATCCACCCTGAGAGTCAGGAGGTGAGGGATGCTTTCTGATGGGAATGCACTCTTCCCAAGACACCCCACAGAAGAATACGCTATTCTTTAAAAAAAAAAAAAAAAAGCCAGGGGTCTTGGGGTTAAAAACAGC
>NW_024418086.1:1961-3792 GCF_014898765.1 Herpailurus yagouaroundi | reverse complement strand
AGTTATGGAAAAAGAGGAAGCTGAGAAAAAGAGAGATAAAAAAATCCAGGAGTATGAGGGGAAAATTAGAGAACTAAGTGATACACTAAAAAGAAATAATATACGCATAATTGGTATCCCAGAGGAGGAAGAGAGAGGGAAAGGTGCTGAAGGGGTACTTGAAGAAATAATAGCTGAGAACTTCCCTGAAGTGGGGAAGGAAAAAGGCATTGAAATCCAAGAGGCACAGAGAACTCCCTTCAGACATAACTTGAATCGATCTTCTGCACGACATATCATAGTGAAACTGGCAAAATACAAGGATAAAGAGAAAATTCTGAAAGCAGCAAGGGGCAAACGTGCCCTCACATATAAAGGGAGACCTATAAGACTCGCGACTGATCTCTCTTTTGAAACTTGGCAAGCCAGAAAGAATTGGCACGAGATTTTCAGTGTGTTAGACAGAAAAAAATATGCAGCCGAGAATCCTTTATCCAGCAAGTCTGTCATTTAGAATAGAAGGAGAGATAAAGGTCTTCCCAAACAAACAAAAACTGAAGGAATTTGTCACCACTAAACCAGCCCTACAAGAGATCCTAAGGGGGACCCTGTGAGACAAAGTACCAGAGACATCACTACAAGCATAAAACATACAGACATCACAATGACTCTAAACCCATATCTTTCTATAATAACACTGAATGTAAATGGATTAAATGCGCCAACCAAAAGACATAGGGTATCAGAATGGATAAAAAAACAAGACCCATCTATTTGCTGTCTACAAGAGACTCATTTTAGACCTGAGGACACCTTTAGATTGAGAGTGAGGGGATGGAGAACTATTTATCATGCTACTGGAAGCCAAAAGAAAGCTGGAGTAGCCATACTTATATCAGACAAACTAGACTTTAAATGAAAGGCTGTAACAAGAGATGAAGAAGGACATTATATAATAGTGACAGGGTCTATCCATCAGGAAGAGCTAACAATTTTAAATGTCTATGCCCCGAATACCGAAGCACCCAAATATATAAAACAATTACTCATAAACATAAGCAACCTTATTGAGAAGAATGTGGTAATTGCAGGGGACTTTAACACCCCACTTACAGAAATGGATAGATCATCTAGACACACGGTCAATAAAGAAACAAGGGCCCTGAATGAGACATTGGATCACATGGACTTGACAGATCTATTTAGAACTCTGCATCCCAAAGCAACAGAATATACTTTCTTCTCGAGTGCACATGGAAAATTCTCCAAGATAGATCATATACTGGGTCACAAAACAGCCCTTCATAAGTTTACAAGAATTGAAATCATACCATGCATACTTTCAGACCACAATGCTATGAAGCTTGAAATCAACCACAGAAAAAAGTCTGGAAAACCTCCAAAAGCATGGAGGTTAAAGAACACCCTACTAACGAATGAGTGGGTCAACCAGGCAATTCGAGAAGAAATTAAAAAATATATGGAAACAAACGAAAATGAAAATACAACAATCCAAACGCTTTGGGACACAGCGAAGGCAGTCCTGAGAGGAAAATACATTGCAATCCAGGCCTATCTCAAGAAACAAGAAAAATCCCAAAGACAAAATCTAACAGCACACCTAAAGGAAATAGAAGCAGAACAGCAAAGGCAGCCCAAACCCAGCAGGAGGAGAGAAATAATAAAGATCAGAGCAGAAATAAACAATATAGAATCTAAAAAAACTGTAGAGCAGATCAACGAAACCAAGACTTGGTTTTTTGAAAAAATAAATAAAATTGACAAACCTCTAGCCAGGCTTCTCAAAAAGAAAAGGGAGATGACCCAAATAGATAAAATCATCAATGAAAAT
>NW_024418086.1:0-1861 GCF_014898765.1 Herpailurus yagouaroundi | reverse complement strand
AAACCCAGCAGAAGAAGAGAAATAATAAAGATCAGAGCAGAAATAAACAATATAGAATCTAAAAAAACTGTAGAGCAGATCAACGAAACCAAGAGTTGGTTTTTTGAAAAAATAAACAAAATTGACAAACCTCTAGCCAGGCTTCTCAAAAAGAAACGGGAGATGACCCAAATAGATAAAATCATGAATGAAAATGGAATGATTACAACCAATCCCTCAGAGATACAAACAATTATCAGGGAATACTATGAAAAATTATATGCCAACAAATTGGACAACCTGGAAGAAATGGACAAATTCCTGAACACCCACACTCTTCCAAAACTCAATCAGGAGGAAATAGAAAGCTTGAACAGACCCATCACCAGCGAAGAAATTGAATCGGTTATCAAAAATCTCCCAACAAATAAGAGTCCAGGACCAGATGGCTTCCCAGGGGAGTTCTACCAGACGTTTAAAGCAGAGATAATACCTATCCTTCTCAAGCTATTCCAAGAAATAGAAAGGGAAGGAAAACTTCCAGACTCATTCTATGAAGCCAGTATTATTTTGATTCCTAAACCAGAGACCCAGTAAAAAAAGAGAACTACAGGCCAATATCCCTGATGAATATGGATGCAAAAATTCTCAATAAGATACTAGCAAATCGAATTCAACGGCATATAAAAAGAATTATTCACCATGATCAAGTGGGATTCATTCCTGGGATGCAGGGCTGGTTCAACATTCGCAAATCAATCAACGTGATACATCACATTAACAAAAAAAAAGAGAAAAACCATATGATCCTGTCAATCGATGCAGAAAAGGCCTTTGACAAAATCCAGCACCCTTTCTTAATAAAAACCCTTGAGAAAGTCGGGATAGAAGGAACATACTTAAAGATCATAAAAGCCATTTATGAAAAGCCCACAGCTAACATCATCCTCAACGGGGAAAAACTGAGAGCTTTTTCCCTGAGATCAGGAACACGACAGGGATGCCCACTCTCACCGCTGTTGTTTAACATAGTGCTGGAAGTTCTAGCATCAGCAATCAGACAACAAAAGGAAATCAAAGGCATCAAAATTGGCAAAGATGAAGTCAAGCTTTCGCTTTTTGCAGATGACATGATATTATACATGGAAAATCCGATAGACTCCACCAAAAGTCTGCTAGAACTGATCCATGAATTCAGCAAAGTTGCAGGATACAAAATCAATGTACAGAAATCAGTTGCATTCTTATACACTAACAATGAAGCAACAGAAAGACAAATAAAGAAACTGATCCCATTCACAATTGCACCAAGAAGCATAAAATACCTAGGAATAAATCTAACCAAAGATGTAAAGGATCTGTATGCTGAAAACTATAGAAAGCTTATGAAGGTAATTGAAGAAGATTTAAAGAAATGGAAAGACATTCCCTGCTCATGGATTGGAAGAATAAATATTGTCAAAATGTCAATACTACCCAAAGCTATCTACACATTCAATGCAATCCCAATCAAAATTGCGCCAGCATTCTTCACAAAACTAGAACAAGCAATCCTAAAATTCATATGGAACCACAAAAGGCCCCGAATAGCCAAAGTAATTTTGAAGAAGAAGACCAAAGCAGGAGGCATCACAATCCCAGACTTTAGCCTCTACTACAAAGCTGTCATCATCAGACAGCATGGTATTGGCACAAAAACAGACACATAGACCAATGGAATAGAATAGAAACCCCACAACTAGACCCACAAACGTATGGCCAACTCATCTTTGACAAAGCAGGAAAGAACATCCAATGGAAAAAAGACAGTCTCTTTAACAAATGGTGCTGGGAGAACTGGACAGCAACATGCAGAAGGTTGAAACTAGACCACTTTCTCACA
>NW_024418085.1:0-5781 GCF_014898765.1 Herpailurus yagouaroundi | reverse complement strand
TGGAGTTTGGTGAGCTCTTTATAGATTTTGGATACTAGCCCTTTGTCCGATATGTCATTTGCAAATATCTTTTCCCATTCCGTTGGTTGCCTTTTCGTTTTGTTGGTTGTTTCCTTTGCTGTGCAGAAGCTTTTTATCTTCATAAGGTCCCAGTAATTCACTTTTGCTTTTAATTCCCTTGCCTTTGGGGATGTGTCGAGTAAGAGATTGCTACGGCTGAGGTCAGAGAGGTCTTTTCCTGCTTTCTCCTCTAGGGTTTTGATGGTTTCCTGTCTCACATTCAGGTCCTTGATCCATTTTGAGTTTATTTTTGTGAATGGTGTGAGAAAGTGGTCTAGTTTCTACCTTCTGCATGTTGCTGTCCAGTTCTCCCAGCACCATTTGTTAAAGAGACTGTCTTTTTTCCATTGGATGTTCTTTCCTGCTTTATCAAAGATGAGTTGGCCATATGTTTGTGGGTCTAGTTCTGGGGTTTCTATTCTATTCCATTGGTCTATGTGTCTGTTTTTGTGCCAATACCATGCTGTCTTGATGATGACAGCTTTGTAGTAGAGGCTAAAGTCTGGGATTGTGATGCCTCCTGCTTTGGTCTTCTTCTTCAAAATTACTTTGGCTATTCGGGGCCTTTTGTGGTTCCATATGAATTTTAGGATTGCTTGTTCTAGTTTCGAGAAGAATGCTGGTGCAATTTTGATTGGGATTGCATTGAATGTGTAGATAGCTTTGGGTAGTATTGATATTTTGACAATATTTCTTCTTCCAATCCATGAGCACAGAATGTTTTTCCATTTCTTTATATCTTCTTCAATTTCCTTCATAAGCTTTCTATAATTTTCAGCATACAGATCTTTTATATCTTTGGTTAGATTTATTCCTAGATATTTTATGCTTCTTGGCGCAATTGTGAATGGGATCAGTTTCCTTATTTGTCTTTCTGTTGCTTCATACTAGCGTATAAGAATGCAACTGATTTCTGTACATTGATTTTGTATCCTGCAACTTTGCTGAATTCATGTATCAGTTCTAGCAGACTTTTGGTGGAGTCTATCGCATTTCCATGTATAATATCATGTCATCTGCAAAAAGTGAAAGCTTGACTTCATCTTTGCCAATTTTGATGCCTTTGATTTCCTTTTGTTGTCTGATTGCTGATGCTAGCACTTCCAATACTATGTTAAACAACAGCAGTGAGAGTGGACATCCCTGTCGTGTTCCTGATCTCAGGGAAAAAGCTCTCAGTTTTCCCCCATTGACAATGATGTTAGCTGTGGGCTTTTCATAAATGGCTTTTATGATGTTTAAGTATGTTCCTTCTATCCCGACTTTCTCAAGGGTTTTTATTAAGAAAGGTTGCTGAATTTTGTCAAATGCCTTTTCTGCATCGATTGACAAGATCATGTGGTTGTTATCTTTTCTTTTATTAATGTGATGTATCACATTGATTGATTTGCAAATGTTGAACCAGCCCTGCATCCCAGGAATGAATCCCACTTGATCATGGTGAATAATTCTTTTTATGTGCTGTTGAATTCGATTTGCTAGTATCTTGAGAACTTTTGCATCCAAATTCATCAGGGATATTGGCCTGTAGTTCTCTTTTTTTACTGGGTCTCTGTCTGGTTTAGGAATCAAAGTAATACTGGCTTCATAGAATGAGTCTGGAAGTTTTCCTTCCCTTTCTATTTTTTGGAATAGCTTGAGAAGGATAGGGATTATCTCTGCTTTAAACGTCTGGTAGAACTCCCCTGGGAAGCCATCTGGTCCTGGACTCATTTGTTGGGAGATTTTTGATGACTGATTCAATTTCTTCGCTGGTTATGGGTCTGTTCAAGCTTTCTATTTCCTCTGGATTGGGTTTTGGAAGCGTGTGGGTGTTTAGGAATTTGTCCATATCTCCCAGGTTGTCCAGTTTGTTAGCATATAATTTTTTTTTCAACGTTTATTTATTTTTTTGGGACAGAAAGAGACAGAGCATGAACGGGGGAGGGGCAGAGAGAGAGGGAGACACAGAATCGGAAACAGGCTCCAGGCTCCGAGCCATCAGCCCAGAGCCCGACGCAGGGCTCGAACTCACGGACCGCAAGATCATGACCTGGTTGAAGTTGGACGCTTAACCGACTGCGCCACCCAGGCGCCCATAATTTTTCATGGTATTCCCTGATAATTGCTTGTATATCTGAGGGATTGGTTATAATAATTCCATTTTCATTCATGATGTTATCTATTTCGGTCATCTCCCTTTTCTTTTTGAGAAGCCTGGCTAGAGGTTTATCAATTGTGTTTATTTTTTCAAAAAAAAACAACTCTTGGTTTTGTTGATCTGCTCTACAGTTTTTTTAGATTCTATATTGTTTATTTCTGCTCTGATCTTTATTATTTCTCTTCTTCTGCTGGGTTTAGGCTGACTTCTGCTGGGTTTAGGCTGACTGTTCTGTTTCTATTTCCTTTAGGTGTGCTGTTAGATTTTGTATTTGGGATTTTTCTTGTTTCTTGAGATAGGCCTGGATTGCAATGTATTTTCCTCTCAGGACTGCCTTCGTTGCATCCCAAAGCGTTTGGATTGTTGTATTTTCTTTTTCGTTTGTTTCCATATATTTTTTAATTTCTTCTCTAATTGCCTGGTTGACGCATTCATTCTTTAGTAGGGTATTCTTTAACTTCCATGCTTTTGGAGGTTTTCCAGACTTTTTTCTGTGATTGATTTCAAGCTTCATAGCGTTGTGGTCTGAAAGTATGCATGGTATGATCTCAATTCTTGTATACTTATGAAGGGCTGTTTTGTGACCCAGTATGTGATCTAGCTTGGAGAATGTTCCATGTGCACTCGAGAAGAAGGTATATTCTGTTGCTTTGGGATGCAGAGTTCTAAATATATCTGTCAAGTCCATCTGATCCAATGTATCCTTGTTTCTTTATTGACCGTGTGTCTAGATGATCTATCCATTTCTGTAAGTGGAGTGTTAAAGTCCCCTGCAATTACCACATTCTTATCAATAAGGTTGCTTATGTTTGTGAGTAATTGTTTTATATATTTGGGGGCTCCTGTATTTGGCAGATAGACATTTATAATTGTTAGCTCTTCCTGATGGATAGACCCTGTAATTATTATATAATGCCCTTCTTCATCTCTTGCTACAGCCTTTAACTTAAAGTCTAGTTTGTCTGGTAGAAGTATGGCTACTCCAGCTTTCTTTTGACTTCCAGTGGCATGATAAATAGTTCTCCATCCCCTCACTCTCAATCTAAAGGTGTCCTCAGGTCTAAAATGAGTCTCTTGTAGACAGCAAATAGATGGGTCTTGTTTTTTTATCCATTCTGATACCCTATGTCTTTTAGTTGGCGCATTTAGTCCATTTACATTCAGTGTTATTATAGAAAGATATGGGTTTAGAGTCATTGTGATGTCTGTATGTTTTATGCTTGTAGTGATGTCTCTGGTACTTTGTCTCACAGGGTCCCCCTTAGGATCTCTTGTAGGGCTGGTTTAGTGGTGACAAATTCCTTCAGTTTTTGTTTGTTTGGGAAGACCTTTAGCTTTCCTTCTATTCTAAATGACAGACTTGCTGGATAAAGGATTCTCAGCTGCATATTTTTTCTGTTCATCACATTGAAGATCTCCTGCCATTCCTTTCTGGCCTGCCAAGTTTCAGTAGAGAGATCTGTCATGAGTCTTATAGGTCTCCCTTTATATGTTAGAGCACGTTTATCTCTAGCTACTTTCAGAATTTTCTCTTTATCCTTGTATTTTGCCAGTTTCACTATGATATGTCGTGCAGAAGATCAATTCAAGTTATGTCTGAAGGGAGTTCTCTGTGCCTCTTGGATTTCAATGCCTTTTTCCTTCCCCAGATCAGGGAAGTTCTCAGCTATTATTTCTTCAAGTACACCTTCAGCACTTTTCCCTCTCTCTTCCTCCTCTGGAATACCAATTATGCATAGATTATTTCTCTTTAGTACATCACTTAGTTCCCTAATTTTCCCCTCATACTCCTGGATTTTTTTTATCTCTCTTTTTCTCAGCTTCCTCTTTTTCCATAATTTTATCTTCTAGTTCACCTATTCTCTCCTCTGCCTCTTATATTCAAGCCATGGTCGTTTCCATTTTATTTTGCAGCTCCTTTATAGAATTTTTTTAGCTCCTCCTGACTATTCCTTAGTCCCTTGATCTCTGTAGCAATAGATTCTCTGCTGTCCTCTATACTGTTTTCAAGCCCAGCGATTAATTTTATGACTATTATTCTAAATTCACTTTCTGTTATATTGCTTAAATCCTTTTTGATCAGTTCGTTAGCTGTTGTTATTTCCTGGAGATTCTTTTGAGGGGAATTCTTCCGTTTGGTCATTTTGGATAGTCCCTGGAGTGGTGTGGAACTGCAGGGCACTTCCCCTGTGCTGTCTTGAATAACTGGAGTTGGTGGGCGGGGCCGCAGTCAGACCTGATGTCTGCCCCCAGCCCACCACTGGGGCCACAGTCAGACTGGTGTGTACCTTCTCTTCCCCTCTCCTAGGGGCAGGATTCACTGTGGGGTGGCGTGGCCCATCTGGGGTACTTGCACACTGCCAGGCTTCTGGTGCTGGGGACCTGGCATATTAGCTGGGGTGGATAGGCAAGGTTCACAGGGGCAGAGGGGTAGGCTCAGCTCGCTTATCCTTTAGTGTCCACTTTGGGAGGGGCCCTGTGCACTGGGAGGGAGTCAGACCGGCCGCCGGAGGGATGGCCCACAGAAGCACAGCGTTAGGTGTTTGCATGGTGCAAGCAAGTTCCCTGGCAGGAACTGGTTCCCTTTGGGATTTTGGCTGGGGGATGGGCAAGGGAGCTGGTGCTGGTGAGTGTCTTTGTTCCCTGCCAAGCTGAGCTCTGTCCTCCAAGGCTCAACAACTCTCCCTCCATTGTCCTCCAGCCCTCCCATTCTCCAAGCAGAGCTGTTAGCTTATAACCTTCCAGATGTTAAGTCCCGCTTACTGCCTGAACACACTCCATCCGGCCCCTCCACTTTTGCAAGCCAGACTCGGGCCCTCTGCTTGGCCGGTGGGCTGCCCTCTGCCCTGGCTCCCTCACACAAGTCTGTGTAGTGTGTACCACCTCTCCGCCCTTCCTACCCTCTTCCCTGGGCCTCTAGTCTGCACTTGGCTCCAAAGAATCCATTCTGCTAGTCTTCTGGAAGTTTTCTGGGTTTTTTAGGCATGTGTAGGTGGAATCTAAGTGATCAGCAGGACACAGTGAGCCCAGCATCCTCCTATGCCGCCATCTTCCCCTCTTCTCTCCCTACATTCTTTACTTTTATGTGTGTTTTTTCAAATCTATTTTACTCCCATCATCTCATTTTAGTCTACTTCAGTGTATTCAATTTTTCAAATTCTCAAACGATTTCCTTCCCCCCTCCCTTTTTTGTCTCTAATCTGTCAAATCATTGTCAACACCCAGACCAAAACACACCTAGGATCTAGCATCATCTATTTGATTTGTGTGTGTGTGTGTGTGTGTGTGTATGTGTGTAATTTTTAATGTCAATATTTTTTCATTTTAATTTTTTATTTCAATTTTTCTACCTCATTAATTCCTTTTCTCCCTTCAAAACAAAGGGATTCACCCCAAAAGAAAGAGCACGAAGAAACGACAGCCAGGGATTTAACCAACACAGATACAAGCAAGATATCTGAACCAGAATTTAGAATCGCGATAATAAGAATACTAGCTGGAGTGGAAAATAGATTAGAATCCCTTTCTGCAGATAAAAAAAAAAAAACAGTAAAAACTAGCCAGAATGAAATTAAAAATGC
>NW_024418084.1:0-10082 GCF_014898765.1 Herpailurus yagouaroundi | reverse complement strand
TTGGCACAAAAACAGACACATAGACCAATGGAATAGAATAGAAACCCCAGAACTAGACCCACAAACGTATGGCCAACTCATCTTTGACAAAGCAGGAAAGAACATCCAATGGAAAAAAGACAGTCTCTTTAACAAATGGTGCTGGGAGAACTGGACAGCAACATGCAGAAGGTTGAAACTAGACCACTTTCTCACACCATTCACAAAAATCAACTCAAAATGGATCAAGGACCTGAATGTGAGACAGGAAACCATCAAAACCCTAGAGGAGAAAGCAGGAAAAGACCTCTCTGACCTCAGCCGTAGCAATCTCTTACTCGACACATCCCCAAAGGCAAGGGAATTAAAAGCAAAAGTGAATTACTGGGACCTTATGAAGATAAAAAGCTTCTGCACAGCAAAGGAAACAACCAACAAAACTAAAAGGCAACCAACGGAATGGGAAAAGATCTTTGCAAATGACATATCGGACAAAGGGCTAGTCTCCAAAATCTATAAAGAGCTCACCAAACTCCACACCCGAAAAGCAAATAACCCAGTGAAGAAATGGGCAGAAAACATGAATAGACACTTCTCTAAAGAAGACATCCGGATGGCCAACAGGCACATGAAAAGATGTTCAGCGTCGCTCCTTATCAGGGAAATACAAATCAAAACCACACTCAGGTATCCCCTCACGCCAGTCAGAGTGGCCAAAATGAACAAATCAGGAGACTATAGATGCTGGAGAGGATGTGGAGAAACGGGAACCCTCTTGCACTGTTGGTGGGAATGCAAATTGGTGCAGCCGCTCTGGATAACAGTGTGGAGGTTCCTCAGAAAATTAAAAATAGACCTACCCTATGACCCAGCAATAGCACTGCTAGGAATTTATCCAAGGGACACAGGAGTACTGATGCATAGGGGCACTTGTACCCCAATGTTTATAGCAGCACTCTCAACAATAGCCAAATTGTGGAAAGAGCCTAAATGTCCATCAACTGATGAATGGATAAAGAAATTGTGGTTTATATACACTATGGAATACTACGTGGCAATGAGAAAAAATGAAATATGGCCTTTTGTAGCAACGTGGATGGAACTGGAGAGTGTGATGCTAAGTGAAATAAGCCATACAGAGAAAGACAGATACCATATGGTTTCACTCTTATGTGGATCCTGAGAAACTTAACAGGAACCCATGGGGGAGGGGAAGGAAAAAAAAAAGAGGTTAGAGTGGGAGAGAGCCAAAGCATAAGAGACTGTTGAGAACTGAGAACAAACTAAGGGTTGATGGGGGGTGGGAGGGAGGAGAGGGTGGGTGATGGGTATTGAGGAGGGCACCTTTTGGGATGAGCACTGGGTGTTGTATGGAAACCAATTTGACAATAAATTTCATATATAAATAAAAAAATAAAAATAAAAAAAATAAAAAGAATCTTATAACAGTAAAAAAAAAAAAAAGACAAGGATGCACAGACACTAAAGCACAGCTATGAAGGACACAGAGACAAGAACATAGAAGCCAGGGAATAGAGGCATAGACTGAGGGACATTGAGAAATGGTGATATATAGACACTGAAACAGAGACTAATAGGATGTACAACACAGGGTTGCATAAAGAATGGGACATAGCAACTCACAGATTTACAGGGAGCTAAGGACATGCAGATACTGGACCACAATATATGATGGAAATCACAGACACCAGAGCAGAGACACTGGGACACTTTGGGAAACTAAAATATTCAGACAGTGTAACACAGCTAGACACTTGCTCAAATAATTATTAAGATATACACAGCCACTGAGAAACATAGGCAACCACTAACACACACAGACACAGGTATACAGAAACACTTAATACACATAAACACAGACACTAGAACACACATACAAACTGACAGCAGAATAGATGTCAGAACACACAGGGTTGCTGGCACACAGAGACAATGGAATCAGGCACTGCCACACAGATATTGGTACATATAGACACTGGGATACACAGAGGGACACATACAACCTGTGATGGACACACACACTGGAATACATACACCTTTGAGACACAAGGAAAGTGGGGTATGAAGACTGAAGCATACAAAAACTAAAATTCAGAGACACACAGTAGCATGCTGACACCAGGACACACAGACAACAAGATACAGGTATTGAGGCACATGGACACAAGAGCATACAAAAACACTGAGACACACAGACACTTTGACTCACAAATAGTGGAATAAGCAAATATTGGAATATAAGTATACTGAGGTACATGGCATTGGGACACACAGAAACTGGGACACACGCTGGAACATATAGAGACTTACATAGGTAGTGGCACATACAGTCATGGAACTACACAGAACTGGGCCATACAGAAAATGAGTCAAACAGACATTGTGACACACAGAGACTGAGCTACAGATACCGGGGTACATGGAAACATTGAAAATAAGAGACACACATAACATGCAAATGGTCACCAAATTACACAAACTAGGACAATTATAGAAACTGAAGAACACAGATACTGGAATATGCACAGACACCAAGACACACAGACACTAGAAAAAAAAGTCATTAAGACATAAACAGATAATGGAGACACCCAGATATTAGAGTACAGAGAACTATGATCTGCCGACACTGGGAAATATACAGACATTATGACACGGTCATTTTGATACAGACACTGTGCACAGTCAGGGGTAGAGGAAGAATTTGTGATTTAAATACATTGAGATTCACAGACACTGGGATATATAAACAGTGAGATACACACATACTTGGGGGTATAAACACTGAGACAGCCTCTGAGGCACTTGTATGTAGAGACACTGAGGAATATAGTTATTGGGACATTCAAGCACAGGGAAACAGGTTGCACAAACACTGAGACAAAAAACATCACTGGGACATACAGACACTGAGACACACAAACACTGACACATACAGATAGTGCCATACATAAATAATGGTACACACAAGATCACATGAGGTAGAGGGAGAGCTAGAAGATGGCACCCACCAGTGTCTGTCCTGGAGAGTAAGTAATTCAGCAGGCCTCTAGGTGTGTGTTGGATTTAGATATCTGCTCCAGCAGGCCACCACCACATTGAGTTCCCTTGAAATACACAGCCTAGTTGGGAGAGGCCAACATGGTGGATAATTAGTGGGATCTGAAATTCCCTTGTCTCTCAAAAAAAACGGTATTGAGGCCAAAGAACTTTGAACTCCAAGAGTCCAGGAGGCAAAGCGACAGAGTTGATTCCAGGGACCCACCGGTACAACCTAACAGGCCATAGGTGCATGACTGCGAACTGGGAGAGATAAACCAAATGGAGGGGAGGGATCCCCTTCTGTGGAGAGATAAAGGGAAGAGAGAGAGGCTGGAGAAGTGTAGGACTGTATCTGTACAAGAGAAAAACTACAGACTGAGAGGGAGAAAGATCCAATCTCTAACTGAGGGGCTTTCCCTGGACTGGAGCCGACTGTGCTAATCATGCACCTGGGGAAGAGGGGAGCCAGCCCCGGGCTAGGTGACTAGGTCAGGGGTGCAGTACACAGTAGAAGAAAGCAATACCCTCCCTGGAGTGCTGTGGGAAGAGGGTATATATCTGCTCAAAGGACAAAGACTGCCTGTGCCTGCCAGCCAGAGACCATATATTGGGTGGTGTGCAGCAGTACCCAGTACTGAGGTGCATGGAGTGGGAGTTTGAATCCCAGCCAAGCACCAGGGAGGCACAGGAGCTGCTGGATCAGGACAAACAACCTCATTTGCACCCGTGGCACACTGAGGTTGGCTTGAACAGTGGTTTGGGACACCCGGTCCATGAAAGAGAAAGTGGGGTGCAGCCATTTTTCTCCCCATCACCAACAAGGTGGGGCTTCAGGGAATGGACAGCGGGCACAGCAGGATCAGGACCTGCCTACACCAAACCACTCCCCTCTGTGCCTGGTAACTGCATATATACTGGAGTGGGATTGATGCTGACAAGCCAGACAGCCCCTCCTCCAGACCAGCACTGTTGCATTGCCTGATTTAATTCTCAGACAATTCTTACTATATAGATATACTTTCCTTCCTTTTCTCTTTCTTATCTCTTCCCCCCTCTAGTCTGGTTACTCTGGTTGTTGGTTTGTTTAAGCAGACATATTTAACCCATTCTCTTGATACATGTACTACACCTCCTTCTTTATTTTCCTTTCACTCTCTCTAGATTAAGCCATATAGTTTCTTTGGTCAATTTTATTTTATTTTATTTTTCCCTGCCTCCTTCTTATTTTATTTTCTCTCTCTCTGGATTAAGCCATATAGTTTCCCCATCTAGTCAATTTTTATGTTTTCTTTTTCCCTGACCCTGTCATTTCTCTCTTTGTACTGGATAAGGCCTCTTCCATCAGTACCGCCCCACCTTGTTATTTACTTGTAGCTGGTGTTTCTGTTTTGTTGTTGTTGTTGTTGTTGTTGGGTTTTATTTGTTTGTATGTTTTGTTTTCTTGTTTTCTGTTTTTTTTGTTTGTTTTGTTGTTTGTTTTCCTTTCCAGAGCTACTTCAACGAACAAATCAAAGCACACCTGATGGAGGGTCCAAAACATCACTACAAGTAGGGAGATAAAGTCACCAAAGTCACAACAACAGAAAGCAAGTAACACTCTCCAAAAAACACCTCCTGAAGGGCCAGACCCTGGACACTGTATGACCCCTCTTTAATATAGTAGTGCTTGCAGGTGCAGGGAACATAACAAGCTTTTAAAACACATAAGGGACGGGGCACCTGGGTGGTTCAGTCAGTTAAGCATCTGACTTCAGCTCAGGTCATGATCTCACAGTTTGTGGGTTCAAGACCCACATCAGGCTCTGTGCTGACAGCTCAGAGCCTGAAGCCTGCTTCGGATTCTGTCTCTTTTCTCTGTCCCTCCCCCACTCACACTCTGTTCTGTCTCTCAAAAATAAATAAACGTTAAAAAAAAATAAAAAACATAAGAGACAGAAAACTAGCCAAAATGAGAACATGGAAGAATTCTCTCTAAAGAAATTCCAGGAAGAAATGACAACTAAAGAATTGATCAAAACATATATAAACAATATAACTGGCCAAGAACTTAGAATAATAGTCATAATATAAATCACTGGACTTGGAAAAAGCATAGAAGACAGCAGAGAATCTATTGCTACAGAGACAAAGGAACTAAAAAATAGTAATGATGAATTAAAAATCCTATAAATGAGGTGCAAAATAAAATAGAAGCGGTCACAGTGAGGATTGAAGAGGCAGAGCAGAGAATAGGTGAAATAGAAGATAAAATTATGGAAAAAGAGGAAGCTGAGAAAAAGAGAGATAAAAAAAATTCTGGACCACGAGGGGAGAATTATAGAACTAAGTGATTCAATGAAACAGAACAATATCCATATCATAGGAGTTCCAGAAGAAGAGAAAGAGAAAGGAGCCAAAGGTGTACTTGAACAAATCATAGCTGAGAACTTCCCCAATCTGGGGAAGGAAACACACTTTGAAACCCAGGAGGCACAGAGAACTCCATTCAAATGTAACTTGAATCAATCTTCTGCACAACATATCTTAGTGAAACTGGCAGAATACAAAGATAAAGAGAGAATTCTGAAAGCAGAAAGAGACAAACAGGTCTTAACCTACAAGGGTAGACACATAAGTGTAAGACCCGAGCTATCTACTGAAACTTGGCAGACCAGAAGGGAGTGGCAGGAAATCTTCAATGTGAGGAACAGAAAAAATATGCAGCCAAGAATCCTTTATCCAGCAAGCCTGTCATTCATAATAGAAGGTGAGATAAAGGTTTTCCTAAACAAACAAAAACTGAAGGAATTCATCACCACTAAACCATCCCTACAAGATATACTAAGGGGGACTCTGTGAGTGAAATGTTGCAAAGACTACAAGGGACCAGAGACATCACTACAAGCATGAAACCTATAGACAACACAGTGACTCTAAACCCATATCTTTCTATAATAACACTGAACGTAAATGGACTAAGTGCTCCAAGCAAAAGACATAGGGTATCATAATGGATAAAAAACAAGACCCATCTATTTTCTATCTACAAGAGACCCATTTTAGACCTGAGGACACCTTCAGATTGAAAGTGAGGGGATAGAGAACTATCAATCATGCTACTGGAAGTCAAAAGAAAGTTGGAGTAGCCATACTTATATCAGACAAACTAGATTTTAAATGAAACACTGTAACAAGAGATGAAGAAGGGCATTATATAATAATAAGAGGTCTATCCATCAAGAAGAGCTAGCAATTATAAATGTTTATGTACCGAATTCAGAGTCACCCAAATATATAAAACAATTAATCACAAACATAAGCAATCTTATTGGTAAGAGTGCGGTAATTGCAGGGGACTTTAATACTCCACGTATAGCAATGGACAGATCATCTAGACAGAAAATCAATAAAGAAGCAATGGCCCTGGATGATACACTGGACGGGATGGACTTGACAGGTATATTCATAACTTTTCATCTTAAAGCAACAGAATACACATTCTTCTCGAGTGCACATGGAACATTTTCCAAGATAGATCACATACTGGATCACAAAACAGCTCTCAATAAATACAAAAGAAATGAGGTCATACCATGCACACTTTCAGATCACAATGGTATGAAACTTGAAATCAGTCACAGGAAAAAATTTGGAAAATATCCAAATGCATGGGGGTTAAAGAACATCCTACTAAAGAAAAAATGGGTCAACAGACAATTAAAGAAGTAATTTAAAAATATATGGAAACAAATGAAAATGAAAACACAACAATCCAAGCCCTTTAGGATACAGCAAAGGCAGTCCTAAGAGGAAAATACTTTGCAATCTAGGCCTATCTCAAAACAAGAAAAATCCCAAATACAAAATCTAACAGCACACTTCAAGGAACTAGAAGCAGAACAACAAAGAAATCCAAAAGCAAGCAGAAGAAGAGAAATAATAAAGATCAGAGCAGAAATAAACAACATAGAATCCAAAAACAAAACAAAACAAAACAAAAACAGTAAAACGGATCAATGAAACTAAGAGCTGTGTTTTTGAAAAAATAAACAAAATTGATAACCCTGTAGTCAGACTTCTAAAATAAAGACGAGCCAAATAAATAAAATCAAGAATGAAAATGGATTTATTACAACCAATCCCTCAGAAATACAAGCAATTATCAGGAAATACTATGAAAAATTATATGCCAACAAACTGGACAACCTTGAAGAAATGAACAAATTCCTAAACACCCACACACTACCAAAACTCAAACAGGAAGAAATAGAAAATTTGAACAGACCCATAACAATGAGGAAATTGAATCAGTCATCAAAAACCTCCCAACAAATAAGAGTCCTGGACCAGATGGCTTCTCTGGGGGATTCTATCAGACATTTAAAGCAGAGATAATACCTATCCTTCTCAAGCTGTTCCAAAAAATAGAAATGGAAGGAAAACTTCCGGACTCATTCTATGAAGCCAGTATTACTCTGCTTCCCAAACCAGAGAGACCAAGCAAAAAAAGAGAACTACAGGCCAATATCCCCAATAAGCATGGATGAAAAAATTCTCAATAAGATACTGGCAAATCCAATTCAACAGTATATCAAAAGAACCCTCTTGTACTGTTGGTGGGAATGCAAACTGGTGCATCCGCTCTGGAAAACAGTGTGGAGAGTCCTCAAAAAATTAAAAATAGAACTACCTTATGGCCCAGCAGTAGCTCTACTAGGAATTTACCCAAGGGGTACAGGAGTGCTGATGCATAGGGGCACATGTACCCCAATGTTTATAGCAGCACTTTCAACAATAGCCCAATTATGGAAAGAGCCTAAATGTCCATCAACTGATGAAGAGATAAAGATGTGGTTTATATATACAATGGAATACTACTTGGCAATGAGAAAGGATGAAATCATGTCATTTGCAGCAATGTGGATGGAACAGGAAGGTATTCTGCTGAGTGAAATAAGTCAGTCATAGAAGGACAGATATTATATGTTTTCACTCATATGTGGATCTTGAGAAACTTAACAGACCATGGGGGGAGGGAAGGGGGAAAATATCCACAAACAGAGAGGGAGGGAGGCAAACCACAAGAGACTCTTAAATAGAGAGAACAAACTGAGGGATGATGGGGGGTGGGGGAGAGGGGAAAATACGTGATGGGCATTGAGGAGGGCACTTGTTGGGATGAGCACTGGGTGTTGTATGTAAGCCAATTTGACAATAAATTATATTTTAAAAAAGAAAGGAAGAAATGCACAGAAAAAAACAAAGATAATGGAACACACAAACACTGGGATTCTCAGAAACTGGGACAGAGAGACACCAGAAAACAAATAGACCATGGCATATACAAACACTGCTTGTAAACCTACAAATTCAGGGACACACAAACACTAGGACATACAGACGCTGGGATATAGTCCTTAGGCACACATAAATCCTGAAACGCAGACATACTACAATATGGTGACACAGGGACATAGTCACTGAATAATATAGACACTAAGATATCCTGATTCAATCATGCAGAAACTGGCATACAAACGCTAAAGCACACAAAGCACCAAAAACACATAAACGCTTCAACATGCTTAATTTGGAACACACAGACACTGGAATATGTGCATATATGAGAACACATAGAGCCTAGAACTTACAGATGTGGGGAGACACTGACAATGGGACATACAGACACTCTTTTCACATTGAGACACACAGATGCTAGCACACTAGGGCACACAGATGGGGATAAAGACACCGAGGCACACAGAAACACTGAACTGAGATACACAACCAACATGCTGGCACTGTGACACCAGACACTGAGGGCACAAAGACACTAATGCACTCATTTACAGTCATAAAGAGAAACTGATATACAAAAGACATTGTGGTACATAGGCACTAAGACACATAAATCTTAAGACACATAAACACTTGGATATACAGAGACTGGGTGAATAATGGGGCAATCTCCTAAGATGAGGGATCCTAGGAGAAGAAGTAGGCTTTGGTGGGGAGCCTACATTACTTTGAGATATCCATGGGCCTCCCAAAACATTTATTCATTCATTAATCTCCCTTCTTTCTCCAAATGTCTTGAGATTTCAGAGATATTTGTTATAATAAGTTTGCAAGTAATAGAAACACTAACTGAAACTATTTTAATGAAGGGAATTTATTGGCTCATGTAACTGGGAAAAACTAAAAAAAAGTAGGGTGTTTCAGAACCCATCATCTGTTCAATGATGTCCCCAAGGTAACATTCAACTTCTTTCTATCTCTTCACTGCCTTCCATAGTTGCTCTATACTAAGCGTGGCTCCTCTAACCACAGGGTGACTGCCAGCAACAACAAACACTGAAGGAAATTCCTGAGTTTCACTCTAACTTGAATACATGCCCACTTTAAAATCAATTATTGTGTCCTGGGATATAAGGTTGTGCTAACTGGCTTAGACCAGATCTGGGTCCATTCTTGGATGAAAAGCTTGGGTCAGCACCACCCAACTACACGGCAGCTACATATTGTGTGAGTGGTAAAATGAATGCTGGATAGACCACCAAGCATGTCACTACATTAGAATAAACGATTTAGCTATAGTAAACACTGTAAACCAGGTCAAAAGAATAAGTGCCCAGTAATGATGGAGTAATAATTATACCAGTTGACCCATAAAGGTAAAGCTACTCCAATGCAGTCCAAAAGTTTGAGCCTCCTAGAAGCCATGGCAAAAAATGACAACACAGTGATGATCTCTGAAAGTGATCTTCATGTAACTGTTTCTTCATGATAGCAAATGACTACTACTATCATTGCAGTTACAATCCACTCTATCCTGCATGTAAGTTGGGTAGAATCTACAATTTGGCAATCTACAATTTGCTGCTATTGACAGGATAAAATGGAGTCCAAGATCATGTGTGTGACCTACTTTAGAGGACAAAGTAAGTCAACGGCAGAGCCAGGACTGGAATCCCCAATGTGTCTTAGCTATAAGCAATAGAAATAAACTCTGGCTTGGCACAAAAACAGACACATAGACCAATGGAATAGAATAGAAACCC
>NW_024418083.1:23106-90514 GCF_014898765.1 Herpailurus yagouaroundi | reverse complement strand
ACTTTCTCAAGGGTTTTTATTAAGAAAGGGTGCTGGATTTTGTCAAAGGCCTTTTCTGCATCGATTGACAGGATCATATGGTTTTTCTCTTTTTTTTTGGTTAATGTGATGTATCACGTTGATTGATTTGCGAATGTTGAAGCAGCCCTGCATCCCAGGAATGAATCCCACTTGATCATGGTGAATAATTCTTTTTATATGCCGTTGAATTCGATTTGCTAGTATCTTATTGAGAATATTTGCATCCATATTCATCAGGGATATTGGCCTGTAGTTCTCTTTTTTTACTGGGTCTCTGTCTGGTTTCGGAATCAAAGTAATACTGGCTTCATAGAATGAGTCTGGAAGTTTTCCTTCCCTTTCTATTTCTTGGAATAGCTTGAGAAGGATAGGTATTATCTCTGCTTGAAACGTCTGGTAGAACTCCCCTGGGAAGCCATCTGGTCCTGGACTCTTATTTGTTGGGAGATTTTTGATAACCGATTCAGTTTCTTCGCTGGTTATGGGTCTGTTCAAGCTTTCTATTTCCTCCTGATTGAGTTTTGGAAGAGTGTGGGTGTTCAGGAATTTGTCCATTTCTTCCAGGTTGTCCAATTTGTTGCCATATAATTTTTCATAGTATTCCCTGATAATTGTTTGTATCTCTGAGGGATTGGTTGTAATCATTCCATTTTCATTCATGATTTTATCTATTTGGGTCATCTCCCTTTTCTTTTTGAGAAGCCTGGCTAGAGGTTTGTCAATTTTGTTTATTTTTTCAAAAAACCAACTCTTGGTTTCGTTGATCTGCTCTACAGTTTTTTTAGATTCTATATTGTTTATTTCTGCTCTGATCTTTATTATTTCTCTTCTTCTGCTGGGTTTAGGCTGCCTTTGCTGTTCTGCTTCTATTTCCTTTAGGTGTGCTGTTAGATTTTGTATTTGGGATTTTTCTTGTTTCTTGAGATAGGCCTGGATTGCAATGTATTTTCCTCTCAGGACTGCCTTCGCTGCGTCCCAAAGCGTTTGGATTGTTGTATTTTCATTTTCGTTTGTTTCCATATATTTTTTAATTTCTTCTCGAATTGCCTGGTTGACCCACTCATTCGTTAGTAGGGTGTTCTTTAACCTCCATGCTTTTGGAGGTTTTCCAGACTTTTTTCTGTGGTTGATTTCAAGCTTCATAGCATTGTGGTCTGAAAGTATGCATGGTATGATTTCAATTCTTGTAAACTTATGAAGGGCTGTTTTGTGACCCAGTATATGATCTATCTTGGAGAATGTTCCATGTGCACTCGAGAAGAAAGTATATTCTGTTGCTTTGGGATGCAGAGTTCTAAATATATCTGTCAAGTCCATCTGATCCAATGTCTCATTCAGGGCCCTTGTTTCTTTATTGACCGTGTGTCTAGATGATCTATCCATTTCTGTAAGTGGGGTGTTAAAGTCCCCTGCAATTACCACATTCTTCTCAATAAGGTTGCTTATGTTTATGAGTAATTGTTTTATATATTTGGGCGCTCCGGTATTCGGCGCATAGACATTTATAATTGTTAGCTCTTCCTGATGGATAGACCCTGTCACTATTATATAATGTCCTTCTTCATCGCTTGTTACAGCCTTTAATTTAAAGTCTAGTTTGTCTGATATAAGTATGGCTACTCCAGCTTTCTTTTGGCTTCCAGTAGCATGATAAATAGTTCTCCATCCCCTCACTCTCAATCTAAAGGTGTCCTCAGGTCTAAAATGAGTCTCTTGTAGACAGCAAATAGATGGGTCTTGTTTTTTTATCCATTCTGATACCCTATGTCTTTTGGTTGGCGCATTTAATCCATTTACATTCAGTGTTATTATAGAAAGATATGGGTTTAGAGTCATTGTGATGTCTGTATGTTTTATGCTTGTAGTGATGTCTCTGGTACTTTGTCTCACAGGGTCCCCCTTAGGATCTCTTGTAGGGCTGGTTTAGTGGTGACAAATTCCTTCAGTTTTTGTTTGTTTGGGAAGACCTTTATCTCTCCTTCTATTCTAAATGACAGACTTGCTGGATAAAGGATTCTCGGCTGCATATTTTTTCTGTCTAGCACACTGAAAATCTCGTGCCAATTCTTTCTGGCCTGCCAAGTTTCAAAAGAGAGATCAGTCACGAGTCTTATAGGTCTCCCTTTATATGTGAGGGCACGTTTACCCCTTGCTGCTTTCAGAATTTTCTCTTTATCCTTGTATTTTGCCAGTTTCACTATGATATGTCGTGCAGAAGATCGATTCAAGTTACCTCTGAAGGGAGTTCTCTGTGCCTCTTGGATTTCAATGCCTTTTTCCTTCCCCAGTTCTGGGAAGTTCTCAGCTATTATTTCTTCAAGTACCCCTTCAGCACCTTTCCCTCTCTCTTCCTCCTCTGGGATACCAATTAGGCGTATATTATTTCTTTTTAGTGTATCACTTAGTTCTCTAATTTTCCCCTCATACTCCTGGATTTTTTTATCTCTCTTTTTCTCAGCTTCCTCTTTTTCCATAACTTTATCTTCTAGTTCACCTATTCTCTCCTCTGCCTCTTCAATCCGAGCCGTGGTGGTTTCCATTTTGTTTTCCATTTCATTTAAAGCGTTTTTCAGCTCCTCGTGACTGTTCCTTAGTCCCTTGATCTCTGCAGCAAGAGATTATCTGCTGTCAGCTATACTGTTTTCAAGCCCAGTGATTAATTTTATGACTATTATTCTAAATTCACTTTCTGTTATGTTATTTAAATCCTTTTTGATCAGCTCATTAGCTGTTGTTATTTCCTGGAGATTCTTCTGAGGGGAATTCTTCCGCTTGGTCATTTTGGATAGTCCCTGGCGTGGTGAGGACCTGCAGGGCACTTTCCCTGTGCTGTGGTGTATAACTGGAGTTGGTGGGCGGAGCCGCAGTCAGACCTGATGTCTGCCCCCAGCCCACCGCTGGGGCCACAGTCAGACTGGTGTGTGCTTTCTCTTCCCCTCTCCTAGGGGCAGGATTCACTGTGGGGTGGGGTGGCCTGTCTGGGCTACTTGCACACTGCCAGGCTTGTGATGCTGGGGATCTGGCGTCTTAGCTGGGGTGGATAGGCAAGGTGCACAGGGGCAGGAGGGGCAGGCTTAGCTTGCTTCTCCTTAGGTGATCCACTTGAGGAGGGGCCCTGTGGCAGCAGGAGGGAGTCAGATCCTCTGCGGGAGGTTTGGCTCCGCAGAAGCCAGAGTTGGGTGTTTGCTCGGAGCGAGCAAGTTCCCTGGCAGGAACTGGTTCTCTTTGGGATTTTGGCTGGGCAATGGGCGGGGGAGATGGCGCTGGTGAGCGCCTTTGTTCCCCACCAAACTGAGCTCTGTCATCAGGGGGCTCAGCAGCTCTCCTTCCCTTTGTCCTCCAGCCTTTGCGCTTTCCGAGCAGAGCTGTTAACTTATGAGCTCCCAGATGCTAAGTCGCGCTTGCTGTCGGAACACAGTCCGTCAGGCCCCTCCACTTTTTGCCAGCCAGACTCGGGGGCTCTGCTTGGCCGGCGAGCCGCCCCTCCGCCCCGGCTCCCTCCCGCCAGTCCGTGGAGCGCGCACCGCCTCGCCGCCCTTCCTACCGTCTTCCGTGGGCTTCTCGTCTGTGCTTGGCTCCGGCGACTCCGTTCTGCTAATCCTCTGGAGGTTTTCTGGGTTACTTAGGCAGGTGTATGTGGAATCTAAGTGATCAGCAGGACGCGCGGTGAGCCCAGCGTCCTCCTATGCCGCCATCTTCCCTCCTCCTCCCATTGCCCATTTTTTAAGTTGAGTTGTTTGTCTTTTCATTTTTCCATTGTACAAGTTCTTTATCTATTACATATACAAGTCCTTTATCAGATATATGATTTGCAAACATTTTCTTCCATTTTGAGTATTTTATTTTCACTTTCTTGACGGTATCCATTGAAGCATGAAAGGTTTTAATTTTGGCGACTCCAATTTTACCTATTAGTTTTTTATTTTGTTGTTTGGACATTTGTATCATATCTAAGAGGGCTTTGCCTAACTGATAGACACAAAGATTTACTCTTATACTTTTTTCTAACCTTTGTACAGCTTCAGCACTTACATTTAGGCCTATGATCCACTTTTTGCTAATTTTCGTGTATAATATGAGGTAGGGTTCAGGAGGTTTCATTCTATTCTTAGTTTGAATTCTTTTATTATGAAAAGGTGTTGGATTTTGTCAAATCTTTTTCTGTGCCTTTCCAGATGATTATGTGGTTTTTGTCTTTTATTTAATTGACATGGTGTCTTACTTTAATAGATTTTCAGGTGTTATTACCAATTTTGCATTTCTACGATACATTCCACTTAGTCATGGAGTATAATTCATATATATCAGTGGATTTGGTTTCATAGTATTTTATTGAGGATTTTGGCATAAAGGTTTGTGGTTTTCTTTTCTTGTCATGTTTTGTCTGCTTTTATTAGTAGGAAAATACCAGACCTATAGACTTTGGAAAATATTTCACTTCTATTTTCTATAACAATATGTAAAGAAATGGTATTGGTTGCAATAAGTTACTTAAAATTTTGGTAGAATTTATCAGTGAATTTGGACATGGATTTTTTCTTGTGGTAAATTTTTTAAATTACAAATTCAATCTCTATAGGTGTAATAGGTCAACTTCAATTTTCAACTTCTTGAATTGTTACAGTAGTTTGTTTCTTTCTAGGAATATGTTCATTTCACCTACGTTATTTGATTTATTGGCAAACAGTTGTTCATAGTATTCTCTTATATTCTTTGTTTCTTTAATGTCAATAGTAATGCCCACTCTCCCATTACTCATTTTAGTAATTTGAATGTTTTTCTTCTTCTTCTTTTTTTTTTTTTTGGTCAGTTTAATTAAAGATTTATGAATTTTGTTGGTCTTTTCAGACAAGCAATTTTTTTTTGTTATGTTGATTTTCAATTTATTGGGGCTTATTTTATGGCATAACATATTGTCTATCCTGGAGAATGTTCTATGTGCACTTGAGAAGAATATGTATTCTGCCTTGTTGGAGGGGAGTATACTATAGATGCTATTATGCCTAGTTTCTTTATATTGTTGTTCAAATCTTCTATTTCCTTGTTAATCTACTTTCACGTTCTATACATTCCTAAAAGTGGAGTATTAAAGTTTCCAACTATTGCTGAATTCCTTATAACTCTTTTCAATACTGTGACTTTCTGTTTCTTTAGTTTGGGGCTCAGTTTTTTAAGTGCATATGCACCTATGTGTATAATTTTACTTTCTTACAGATGGATAGACTCTTTATCATTATAAAATGTTTTTCTTTATTTGTAATAAACTTTTTGTTTTAAAGTCTATTTTTTCCATTATTACAGCCACTCCAGCTCTACTTAATAGTGAAAAACTGAATTCTTTCCTTTTATTTTCTGGAACAAAGCAAAGATACTCTACTCAGCATTCCTATTCAGCATTGTAGTAGAAGTCCTAAATAGTGCAATTATTCATGAAATACAAATAGCATTAATACTAATTGGAAGGGGGGAAAATCTTTCCCAATTTGCAGACAACATAATTGTCTACCAAAAAATTCCCAAGAAATCTACAAAACAAAACCCTTTAGGAATATCAAGTGAGTTTAACAAAAATTTGGAATATAAGTCAACACATAACATCTATTATATATCTATAAACCACTAATGAATTTAAAAAAAATTACAATAGTTCCAAAAATTAAAATTGAAGAAAACAATATAATTTATGATAACTCAAAATAGGAAAGCAATTAGGTGTGAATTTAACAAAAACATAAACAAGATCTGCATGTTGAAAACTATAAAGCACTGATTCAAGAAATCTAAGGAGATCTAAAGAAAGGAAAGACATCTAGCATTCGTGGATTTGTAGAATCTACATAGTAACATGACAAATATCCCGAAATTAATCTAGATTTAACACAATTTCCACCAAAACCCAATTTTTTTTCTAGTTTTGGGAAAACTGATTCCATAACTTATAGGAAAAATCAAAGGAATTAGAATAACCAAACCAATTTTGAAAAAGAGGAATATATTTGCAGGAATCATACTACTTGAGATTAAGATTCAATTTATTTTAAAAAATCTTTTTAATTTATTGATTTATTTTGAGAGGGGGGAAAGGAGAGGTGGAGAGAAATGAAGACAGAAAATCCTAAACAGGCTCTGCAGTGTCAGCGCAAAGCCCAATGCGAAGCTCAATCCCACTAACTGTGATATCATGACCTGAGCCGAAATCAAGTCAGAGATTAACTGACTAAGCCACCCTGGCTCCCAAGATTAAGAAGCACTTTAAAACGACAGTGTCATTGACAGAGACAAGATGGTGGTGTAGGAGGACGCTGGGCTCAAGGCGTCCTGCTGATCACTTTGATTCCACCCACACCTGACTAAATAACCCAGAAAACAGCCAGAAGACTAGCAGAACAGACTCTCTGGAGCCAAGCATAGACAAGAAGCCCAAAGAAGAGGGTAGGAAGGGCGGAGGGATGGTGTGCTCTACTCGGACTGGCGGGAGGGAGCCAAAGCAGTGGAAGGGCAGCCCGCCCTGCAAGGCAGAGCCCCCGAAGTCTAGCTTGCAAAAGTCGAGGGGCAGGACTACGTGAGTTCTGACGCCAGTGGGACTTAACATCTGGATGTCATAAGTCAACAGCTCTGCAGGAGGGCAAGAGGACAATGGGAGGGAGAGTTGTTGAGCTCTGGAAGACAAAGTTCAGCCCGGTGGGGAACAAAGGCACTGGCCAGCGCCATCTATCTTCCCCATCCCCCAGACAAAATCCCAAAGGGAACCAGTTTCTGTCACCGAACTTCCTTGCACTGTGCAAACACCAGTGCTGTGCTTCTGTGGATCCATCCCTCCAACAGGTCGGCCTGCCTCCCTCCGAGTGCTGCAGGACCCTCCCGCAGCAGACCACTAATGGCAAAGTGAGCTAAGCCTGCCCCTCCCACCCTTGTGCACCTTGCGGATCCACCCTGGCTAATATGCCAGATCCCATCGAAGCAGCACCACAAGCCTGACAGTGTGCAAGTAACCCAGTCAGGGGCCACACCACTCCACAGTGAGTCCTGCCCCTGGGAGAGGGGAAGATAAGCTACACACCAGTCTGAATGTGGCCCCAGTGGTGGGCTGGGGACAGACATCTGGTCTGACTGCAGCCCAGCCCACCAACACAGGTTACACCAGACAGCACAGGGGAAGTGCCCTGCAGTTCCCAAATACTTCAGGGACTACCCAAAATTATGAAAAGGAAGAATTCTCCTCAAAAGAAACTCCAGGAACTAGCAACAGCTAACAAACTGATCAAAAACGATTTAAGCAATGTAATAGAAAATTAATTTAAAATAATACTCATAAAATTAATTGCTGGGCTTGAAAAAAGCATAGAGAACAGAAGAGAATCTATTACTACAGAGATCAAGGGACTAAGAAACAGTCAGGAGGAGCTTTAAAAAATGCTATACAGCACTCTCAACAATAGCCAAATTATGGAAAGAGCCTAAATGTCCATCAACTGATGAATGGATAAAGAAATTGTGGTTTATATACACAATGGAATACTACGTGGCAATGAGAAAAAATGAAATATGGCCTTTTGTAGCAACGTGGATGGAACTGGAGAGTGTGATGCTAAGTGAAATAAGCCATACAAAGAAAGACAGATACCATATGGTTTCACTCTTATGTGGATCCTGAGAAACTTAAAAGGAACCCATGGGGGAGGGGAAGGAAAAAAAAAAAGAGGTTAGAGTGGGAGAGAGCCAAAGCATAAGAGACTGTCGAGAACTGAGAACAAACTAAGGGTTGATGGGGGGTGGGAGGGAGGAGAGGGTGGGTGATGGGTATTGAGGAGGACACCTTTTGTGATGAGCACTGGGTGTTGTATGGAAACCAATTTGACAATAAATTTCATATATAAATTAAAAAATTAAAAATAAATAAATAAATAAAAAATGCTATAAATGAGGTGCAAATAAAATGGAGGTGACCACAGCTCAGATTGAAGAGGCAGAGGACAGACTAGGTGAATTAGAAGATAAAATTATGGAAAAAAGGAAGCTTAGAAAAAGATTAAAAAATCCAGGAGTATGAGGGGAGAATTAGAGAACTAAGTGATGCAATGAAACGTAATAAAATCCTTATAATAGGAATTCCATAAGAGGAAGAGAGAGAGAAAGGGGCTGAAGGTGTACTTGAACAAATCATAGCTGAGAACTTCCCTGATCTGGGGAAGGAAAAAGGCATTGAAATCCAAGAGGCACAGAGAACTCCCTTCAGCCATCACTTGAATCAATCTTCTGCATGACATAGCATAGTGAAACTGGCAAAATACAAGGATAAAGAGAAAATTCTGAAAGCAGCTAAGGATAAACATGCTCTAACATATAAAGGGAGACTGATTAGACTAGTCACGGATCTATCTACTGAACTTGGCAGGCCAGAAAGGAATGGCAGGAAATCTTCAATGTGATGAACAGAAAAAATGTGCAGCCAAGAATCCTCTATCCAGCAAATCTGTCATTTAGAATAGAAGGAGAGATAAAGGTCTTCCCAAACAAACAAAAACTGAAGGAATTCATCGCCACTAAACCAGCCTTACAAGAGATCCTAAGGGGGATTCTGTGAGTGAAATGTTACAAGGACCACAAAGTACCAGAGACATTACTACAAGCATGAAACCTACAGACAACACAATGACTCTAAACACATATCTTTCTATAGTAACACTGAATGTAAATGGACTAAATGCTCCAACCAAAAGACATAGGGTATCAGAATGGGTAAAAAACAAGACCCATCTATTTACTGTCTACAAGAGACTCATTTTAGACCTGAGGATACCTTCAGATTGAAAGTGAGGGGATGGAGAACTATCAATCATGCTACTGGAAGTCAAAAGAAAGCTGGAGTAGCCATACTTATATCAGACAAACTAGACTTTCAATTAAAGGTTGTACAAGAGATGAGGAAGGGCATTATATAATAATTACAGGGTCTATCCATCAGGAAGAGCTAACAATTATAAATGTCTATGCGCCGAATACCGGAGCCCCCAAATATATAAAACAATTAACCACAAACATAAGCAACCTTATTGATAAGAATGTGGTAATTGCAAGGGACTTTAATACCCCACTTACAACAATGGATAGATCATCTAGACACAGGATCAATAAAGAAACAAGGGCTCTGAATGATACATTGGGTCAGGTGGACTTGACAGATATATTCACAACTCTGCATCTCAAAGCAACAGAATATACTTTCCTCTCGAGTGCACATGGAACATTCTCCGAGATAGATCACACTCTGGGTCAAAAAGCAGCCCTTAATAAGTATACAAGAATTGAGATCATACGATGCACACTTTCAGACCGCAATGCTATGAAACATGAAATCAACCACAGGAAAATGTCTGGGAAACCTCCAAAAGCATGGAGGTCAAAGAACACCCTACTGAAGAATGAGTGGGTCAACCAGGCAATTAGAGAAGAAATTAAAAATATATATGGAAACGAATGAAGATGAAAAGACAACAATACAAAAGCTTTGGGATGCAGATAAGGCAGTCCTGAGAGGAAAATACATTGCAATCCAGGCCTATCTCAAGAAACAAGAAAAATCCCACATACAAAATCTAAGAGCACTCCTAAAGGAAACAGAAGCAGAACAGCAAAGACACCCCAAACCCAGCAGAAGAAGAGAAATAATAAAGATCAGAGCAGAAATAAACAATATAGAATCTAAAAACCTGTAGAGCAGATCAATGAAACCAAGAGTTGGTTTTTTGAAAAAAAATTAACAAAATTGATAAACCTCTATCCAGGCTTCTGAAAAAGAAAAGGGAGATGACCCAAATAGATAAAATCATGAATGAAAATGGAATTATTACCACCAATACCTCACACATACAAGCAATTATCAGGGAATACTATGAAAAATTATATGCCAACAAACTGGACAACCTGGAAGAAATGAACAAATTCCTAAACACCCACACACTTCCAAAACTCAAACAGGAAGAAATAGAAAGCTTGAACAGATACATAACCAGTGAAGAAATTGAATCAGTTATCAAAAAACTCCCAACAAGTAAGAGTCCAGGATCAGATGGCTCCTCAGGGGAATTCTACCAGACATTTAAAGCAGAGATAGTACCTATCCTTCTCAGGCTGCTCCAAAAAATAGAAAGGGAAGGAAAACTTCCAGAATCATTCCATGAATCCAGCATTACTACCATTCCTAAACCAAAGAGACCCAGCAAAAAAAAAGAGAACTACTGGCCAATATCCCAGATGAATATGGATGCAAAAATTCTCAATAAGATGCTAGCAAATTGAATTCAACAGCATATAAAAAGAATTATTCACCGGAACCAAGTAGGATTCATTCCTGGGCCGCAGGGCAGGTTCAACATTCACAAATCAATCAATGTGATACATCACATTAATAAAAAAAACTGATAAGAACCATATGATCCTGTCAATCGATTCAGAAAAAGCATTTGACAAAATTCAGCATACTTTCTTAATAAAAACCCTCGACAAAGTCGGGATAGAAGGAACATACTTAAACAGCATCAAAGCCATTTATGAAAAGCCCACAGCTAATATCATCCTCAATGGGGAAAAACTGAGAGCTTTCCCCCTGAGATCAGGAACACGACAGGGATGTCCACTCTCACCGCTGTTGTTTCACATAGTGTTGGAAGTGCTAGCATCAGCCATCAGACAACAAAAGGAAATCGAAGGCATCAAAATTGGCAAAGATGAAGTCAAGCTTTCACTTTTTACAGATGACATGATATTATACATGGCAATCCAGATAGACTCCACCAAAAGTCTTCTAGAACTCATACATGAATTCAGCAAAGTCACAGCATACAAAATCAATATACAGAAATCAGCTGCATTCTTATACACTAATAATGAAGCAACAGAAAGACAGATAAAGAAACTGATCCCATTCACACTTGTACCAAGAAGCATAAAATACCTAGGAATAAACCTAACCAATGATGTAAAAGATCTGTGTGCTGAAAACTATAGAAATCTTATGAAGGAAATTGAAGAAGATAGAAAGAAATGGAAAAACACTCCATGCTCATGGATTGGAAGAATAAATATTGTCAAAATGTCAATACTACCCAAAGCTATCTACACATTCAATGCAATCCCAATCAAAATTGCACCAGCATTCTTCTCAAAGCTAGAACAAGGAATCCTAAAATTCATATGGAACCACAAAAGACCCCGAATGGCTAAAGTAACTTTGAAGAAGAGTACCAATGCAGGAGGCATCACAATCCCAAACTTTAGCCTCTCCTACAAAGCTGTAATCTTCAAAACAGCATGGTATTGGCACAAAAACAGACACATAGACCAATGGAATAGAATAGAAACCCCAGAACTAGACCCACAAATGTATGGCCAACTCATCTTTGACAAAGCAGGAAAGAACATCCAATGGAAAAAAGACAGTCTCTTTAACAAATGGTGCTGGGAGAACTGGACAGCAACATGCAGAAGGATGAAACTAGACCACTTCTTACACCATTCACAAAAATTATCAAATAGATACAGGACCTGAATGTGAGACAGGAAACCATCAAAACCCTAGAGGAGAAAGCAGGAAAAATCCTGTCTGACCTCAGCCACAGCAATTTCTTATTTGACACATCCCCAACGGCAAGGGAATTAAAAGCAAAAATGAACTTTTGGGACCTCATCAAGATAAAAAGCTTCTGCACTGTAAAGGAAACAATCAACAAAACTAAAAGGCAACCAACAGAATGGGAAAAGATATTTGCAACTGACATATCGGACAAAGGGCTAGTATTCAAAATCTATAAAGAGCTCACCAAACTCCACACCCGAAAAACAAATAATCCAGTGAAGAAATGGGCAGAAAACATGAATAGACACTTCTCTAAAGAAGACATCCAAATGGCCAGCAAGCACATGATAAGATGCTCAACATCGCTCCTCATTAGGGAAATACAAATCAAAGCCACACTCAGATTCCACCTCACGCCAGTCACAGTGGCCAAAATGAACAAATCAGGAGACTATAGATGCTGGCAAGGATGTGGAGAAATGGGAACCCTCTTGCACTGTTGGTGGGAATGCAAACTGGTGCAGCCACTCTGGAAAACAGTGTGGAGGTTCCTCAAAAGATTAAAAATAGACCTACCCAGGGGCGCCTGGGTGGCGCAGTCGGTTAAGCGTCCGACTTCAGCCAGGTCACGATCTCGCGGTCCGTGAGTTCGAGCCCCACGTCGGGCTCTGGGCTGATGGCTCAGAGCCTGGATCCTGTTTCTGATTCTGTGTCTCCCTCTCTCTCTGCCCCTCCCCCGTTCATGCTCTGTCTCTCTCTGTCCCAAAAATAAATAAACGTTGAAAAAAAAAATTAAAAAAAAAAAATAGACCTACCCTATGATCCAGCAATAGCACTGCTAGGAATTTACCCAAGTGATACAGGAATGCTGATGCATAGGGGCACTTGTACCCCAATGTTTATAGCAGCACTCTCAACAATAGCCAAATTATGGAAAGAGCCTAAATGTCCATCAACTGATGAATGGATAAAGGAATTGTGGTTTATATACACAATGGAATACTACGTGGCAATGAGAAAAAATGAAATATGGCCTTTTGGAGCAACGTGGATGGAACTGGAGAGTGTGATGCTAAGTGAAATAAGTCATACAGGGAAAGACAGATACCATATATTTTCACTCGTATGTGGATCCTGAGAAACTTAACAGAAGACCATGCAGGAGAGGAAGGAAAAAAAAAAGACGTTAGAGAGGGAGAGAAACAAAACTTAAGAGACTCTTAAAACTGAGAACAAACTGAGGGTTGATGGGGGGTGGGAGGGAGGGGAGGTTGGGTGATGGGTATTGAGGAGGGCACCTTTTGGGATGAGCACTGGGTGTTGTATGGAAACCAATTTGACAATAAATTCCATGTTTAAAGAAAATAAACAGAAATAAATTACTTATAAAACTTAAAAAAAACCTACAGTATCATATTGGTGAAAGGATGACATATAGATCAGTGGAAAAGAAAAGCGTTTAGAAATAGACCAGTACAAATATGGTGAAGTGATTTTTTTTTTACAAAGGTGCAGTTTCAATGGAGAAATAATGGTCCTTTTAACAAATAGTGTGCACACTACAGCCACAGATTCTGCTACATACCTATTCAAATAACTAACATTAAGAAAAGTGTGAAGGGGCACCTGGCTGGCTCAGCTGGAAGAATATGTGACTCTTAATCTCGAGATTGTGAGTTCGATCCCCAAATTGGATGTAGAGATTACTTAAATAAATAAAAACTTAAAAAAAAGTATGAAGAATGCCAAGTGCTGGCAAGAATGTGGAGCAATTATAAATCACATATTTCTGATGGGAATGCAAAATGGTTCAGCCTCTTTGGAAAACATTTTGGTAGTTTCTTATAAACACCCATATACGATAACCATTTATGAGCAATCCTACTCCTAGGCATTTCTTTTGAGATATTAAAACTTATGTTCACACAAAAACCTGTACGTTAATGTTATGGCCTCTTAATTCATCCTCTATGAAAGTGGAAACTACCCAAATGTTTCAATTGGTGAATTGATAAACAGTCTGTGATACATCTATACAATTAAATACTATTCAGAAATAAAAACTAATGAACAATTGAAACATGTAACAATTTGGATGAATCTCAAAAGTGTTGTCCTAAGTAAAAGAAGCCTGTCTCAAAAGGTTACTTATTCTATGCTCCCATTTATATGACATTTTAGAAAGCAGAAACTAGATTGAAAGAGAAGAGTCTTTGTCAGACTTTGTGAGTGAGGAAGATTTTGTGATGAAAACAGGATATCATAAAGACTTTTGGAAGTTATGGGATTGTTTTGTATCCTGACTGTGCTGTGGTTACATGAATCTATGCATGTGTTAATACTAAAAGTACTTGTTTATACCATAAAAAGTAATTTAATATATGTAATTTTAAGAAATAACAAATATCCTTATGTAATAAGGTGAAACACATGGCTACATATATAGTTAAGTAAAAAAAAAATCCTGGTGCAAAATAGTTTGTATTATATGTTGCTGTTTGGTAAAAATGTAAAATATATATATACATGTGTTTGCATATGTATAAAATATCTATGAAAGAATAAGTAAGATGGCTCTTTCTAGCCCCTAGGTGGCTAGAGGCCAGGTACAAAATGAAAAGTTTTTACATACACAAACTTTTATTTACACAACATATAATTTTGTGTAATTTTTGGGTAACTGTTTAAAATTACTTTTTATTTCTTTATTATAATATATGATATATCCAAAATAATGCATGTGGTTCTGATGGGCACCTAGAATGGAGAACTACTGCTTTATAAGTTCCATATTTATTGTTATTTGTTTATAGCTTGTCTTCCTCTCTAAAATGTGAGTTTCAAAAATGTAATGATTTTTTCTACTCCTTTGTTTATGCATGTATTTCTACTGTCTTGAACAGTAAAAACCGCACAGTAGTTGACCAACAAATGTTTGTTGGGTGAATAAAATAAAGTGATAAGAACAGGGTACATGCTAGAAGCCGAGAAGAGGAGCAGCTGTCTGATTTTGGTTAAGGAGAGGAAGGAAGGGTCAGCAAGGTTTAATGAAAGATATAAAATAAGAGCTGATCTATGCAAGGTGAATATTAGATAGTAGGGTTTGAAAGTACACAGATTTGAGATCTCAGTGTACTTTCCAAATTGTAAGCACTTTTGTGATACTTGAACTTAGGGTGGGAAAAGCAGAGTGGTGAGAGATGGGACTAGAGAGAGAGAGACCAAGTTAGACAGACTACCGAGGTTTTTGTATACCATGGTAAGGAGTTGGGATTTGGTTAGAAACATGTAGGGTCTGAACTAAGTGATCCTGGTGATTGAGAGGAGTAGATGAAGTCTATAAATATTCATACATCACCTTTTCAGTGAGCTTTTCCATAATGGCATTCTTCTCCCCCTCCCCCATGTACATTGCTATCCTACTTGCTTTATTTCTTCATAGTACTTGTCATTTTCTGGCACGCATTTTCTTAAATATTTTATTATCTGACACAAGAATTTAGTTCCTTTGAAGGCAGAAATTTTTGTCCATTTTGTTTATAGTTCTATCCTCAGAGCCTTATGTGTATTAACAGCTCAATAAATATTTGTTGTGTGAATTTGTCAAAATTTTGAATGTGGATGAAGTCAGGGAAAAATTATCAGGTTTCAATGCCTCTGGATTTATGATAATATACTGGCTATTTTTTCCAGTTCAATTCCTAAATACAATTCATTATTAATAGCATAAGCCTCTAATTTTCTGTATTTATTCATCGGTTAATACAATACACTGTAAATCAACCTCTCTGCGTCCAGATTGCAACAATACAACCTATTCTATATATTCTGGTTTTAAACATTAATATATACTTTATTGCTTAAAATTCTTCGACTTTCTGTTTTCCATGACATGGCTTGCAAGTTCCTTCCTTCTTTGGTCTCTTACGTTCAGCTTCATCTCTCATTAGTGTTGCTTTCACAGTATACTTCAATACTACTACCATTCTTCCCTTTCATTCATCCATTCAATAATGTATTCAACATCAAACAAGTCTTTATTGAGCACCCTCTAGGAGATAAGGTATATTTCAGGTTTTTAGTATCCACCAATCAATGGGATAGCCATAGTTCCTACACTCTCTTCTACCTATTATTTTCTAACAGTATAGTGCTAGTAGTTGTTTGTGTTTATTTCCCCAACAGTTTCTAAGGCCTTGAAATCCAGGATTGTGTCTTATTCTTCCTCAGATGGGCACTATCAGGAACAGAACCTTACACTGAATGGTTGTTCAGAATCTGCTGGTTGAATGAGAAATTTGAGTTAAAATGTTGAAATGAACTATAAAAAATACCAGCAAAAGTAAGGACCTGTTTGTCTCTGATCACATTTTGGTTATTTATTCATTCAACAAACATTGATAATCAACTATTTTACGGTAGGTTCTTTCTTATGTTTAAAATGTCACCTTTAGCCCTTACACTGTGGATTCCTACTGTAATGTCAGTGGGTGTACCATAGTATTTGGGACATGGTGGATGCTCACTATATAATTGTGGATTGACTGAAAATAACCACAAAAGAGGAGAACTGGAGTACAGGTTTGGGGCCCAGAAGAGATTTCTGGAGGTAGTGGCAATAGGTGATTCAACATTGAACTTAAAAAATATATATATGTTTATATTTGAGAGACAGAGAGAGACAGAGCATGAGCAGGGGAGGGGCGGAGGGGGGAGTCTATGCAGAATCTGAAGCAGGCTCCAGGCTCTGAGCTGTCAGCACAGAGCCCGACTTGGGGCTTGAACTCAGGAACTGTGAGATCATGACCTGAGTGGAAGTCAGATGCTCAACCGGCTGAGCCACCCAGGAGCCCTGAGAACTTTTAACCAGAGTGAGGATTAATTTATTACTGAAACTTTTTGTCAGTTGTCATTTTCTTCGTTTTCTTGGGGTGGTAGTGTATAAGCATACAAGAATTGTTTCTAAATGAGTTTACCTTTATTTGTTTTGAAATTTGAATACAGCATGTAACTCTTTGGATACAATTCTGAGACAAAAATGATTCATATTTAAGATTTTTTTTAATCTTGAAATCAAAGTATGCCACTAATAAAAATAAACTTTTTTTTCAACATGGTATGCCAGAAAAACAGTAAACCAGTATAGCAAATATGTAACTATTGACATGCAAGAGTTAAGGAACTAAGGGTTAGGAATGCGAGATGACAAATTGGATAAGTGGGGTTTGACTGAAATACTGCAGTTCCTGGGATGACTAGAACTAGGATTTGTAAAAAGTTACCGAGTCCCCTCCCAGCCGGTTTACAATACTACCCAGTTTCTGATTTGACAAGAGAGCCATAGCGATAAAGTATTCCAAGAACTTGCTAGAGAGGCACAGGAAGTTGCTTGAGTAAAGGGGGCGTGGTGTCGGAAGTTAAATCTTCAGCTCAAAGAAAGAAAATAACACTTCCGGTCACGCAGTCGTTGCGTCGCGGTTTTCTTCACCAAGGTGAGTGTAAAGAAAGACTGATAATTTTCGCAAGTGAATCCCTAAACACCCCGGGGAAGCTTTCCTCCTTCCTACAACGTGGGATGGAACGAAGAATTCATCCCGAGTACATTCTGTGAAAGATGTTTCTGACGAGTATGGCTCTGCTCGCCAATCTTTTCTCCCTTACTCCGAAGATGGCTGGCTGTCATCCCCTCCCCTTTCTGACTCTTGTAGTCCTTTTTTCCCTGGTCATTCTTCACCTCTCTTCATTATTCCAGATCGTCTTCCTGATTTTTCTGAGCCTGAGTCATTCCCTCTACCACAGATTCTTATCCTACCTCTTACTCCCACCTTCTTCCCCGCCCCTCTTTAGCCTCAAAACATTTGCAACCCAGTTCTGCCACTCTTAATCTACATTCTTCCTTTTCCTTCATCCCTAGTACTTTACTCCCCTCCTTGCTGCACAAGGTTTCTGATCCATTCTGTCTCCCTCCTGCAGAGGCCATTAAACTATATACTTTCCAAAACCAGGTGTGGCTTCAGTTTCAAGGTCAACGCTGTTTTTGTTCTTAAAAATAAACAGTGGCAGAAATTTTAGAGTCTTAAGAGACATAGGGTCTTGTTCAAATTATTATTATTGTGTTTATTTTTACTCTAAACAAAATTACACATCAGATACTGCACTGATTTTTAACCATCTATTCGTGACATTAAAAAAAAATTTTGGCGTAGAACTGAATCCCCATATTTTTGTCATCTCTTGAGGGTGGAAGCTTTTCCATCTCCTTTAGAACTTGTCATAGATCAGAAATCATTGAAACATATGACATCCAATCATCCAATCTCAAATTTATTTTTTCATTTGAGTTATGCTTATTATGCAAATCCTTTTCTGGTCTCTGATAGCAACATTGAACAGCGAACTGGCAGATTTTTCAGTTTTCCTGGGAACTTTGCAAGTATTATCTATTTGGTGCAAGGTCAAATGTATTTTTCTGTTACATTTATCGTGTTTGTCTTGGGAGAACATTAGTTAATCACAATCTATTATTTCAATTTTTTTACCCGAGAGAGGGGGAATGATCATTAAACTTATAATGAGGGTCAAAGTTTTTCGGCTCTAAAGAGGAATTTAACCAAGGATCTCCTTGAACAAGTAATTTATTCCTCCCTTCTCCTGTAGCTACTGTGTTACACTTGCCAAAATAAGTGTAAGAATAAGTAATTCTTTTTTCTAGGCCAGGAATAGTTTTCAGTTCTTTTATAAAAAGATGAGGCAGAGATGTTGTGATACCAAAACACTTAGGAACTTTTGGGAAGGGTATTGCTGATGTCTCTGTATTCTCTATTCAAATCATAATTACACAGCATTTAAATGTCACATGGCTTCAACCCACTGTGCAACCATTATTCATGCAAGACTTTTTTATTGAATAACTTTTGTGTCAGACAGTGTTAAACACTGAGAATACAAGTGGAAAATAAAAGGTTTTAAAAACTATAATTGAGAGGCAATAAATGATTAAAATAAATATGAATAGGTTGTGATAGGGAGGGGATGTACTATTTTAAATTGGATGGTTAGGAAGACCTCCCTGGTAAGGCAGCATTTTGACAACAAACCTAAAGGAGGTGTGAGCACAAACTATATAGATGTTAGTGGGAAAAACAGGATGTATCTATGTCAGTGTCTGCATTTGTTGTTCATTTGGCTCCCCCCCCACACACTTTGTGGTCACTTTTCTGCACAGCTTTAATGCAGCACTCTGAACACTCAAATGACCTAATCCAGTCACATAAATTTCTCGTTCTTTTTCTCCTGGCTAGCTTCTTGCTATCCAGTTAGGTATATTGTCAGTTACCAGCCCCTCTAGGAAGATATCTCTATATCTATCCTCACATCTTCCTCAATCTGTTTGTTTGTGGTGCACTGTGTGCTATCCTACAGCATATTTGCTTACCTTTCTCAGTGCTCTTATTGCTGTGTGTTCATGATATTTTACCCACAAATGTTTGATATGTTAAATTGGAATGAATTTAATACTTGTCTGTCTGTACAGGCAACCTTTTAAATATAGTTGGCCCCCAAATTTCAGAACCACCCTATAAGGTCAGTACTATCGTTGTCATTTTACTGTTGATAAAACCAAGACTCAGAGGTGGATAGTAACCTGCTATTGGTGGTGGAATTCATGGACGTAAGGTCTGTGAGACACTCAGTCCTGGCCTGGTTTTCTTTGTCTTTTGTTTGTGTCTCTTTAGCTGTTTATTAATGAGAAGTACACAATATATGGACTATTTTATTATTTTATAAGACATAATCTGGGTATAGAAATTTCATTTTTAAAAATTTCCTTTAATAAATCAGGTTATATCAGGAGCTTGAATTACTTCATAACTATAAATATTAAGAGCTGAGAGGTGTAGTGACTTTTTTTTTAAATTTTTTTTTCAACGTTTTTTATTTATTTTTGGGACAGAGAGAGACAGAGCATGAACGGGGGAGGGGCAGAGAGAAGGAGACACAGAATCGGAAACAGGCTCCAGGCTCTGAGCCATCAGCCCAGAGCCTGACGCGGGGCTTGAACTCATGGACCGCGAGATCGTGACCTGGCTGAAGTCGGACGCTTAACCGACTGCACCACCCAGGTGCCCCTGTAGTGACTCTTTTTACTTGAACATTTTTTAATTAATTTAAACAAGCATAAATTGAAAGAAGAGTACAATGAATACTTTTATACTCTAAACCTAGATTCAATAGTTGTTAACTTTTGCCATATTAGCTCACTTGTTCACTCACTTGCTCACTCTTAACCATCCATTCATCCATTTATTTAAAAAAAATTTTTTTTGCATTTATTTATTTTTGAGAGACAGAGACAGCATGAGCAGGGGAGGAGCAGAGAGAGAGGGAGACACAGAATCAGAAGCAGGCTCCAGGCTCTAAGCTGTCAGCACAGAGCCCGATGTGGGGCTCCAACCCACGAACCGTGAGATCATGACCTGAGCTGAAGTTGGCTACTTAACCGACTGAGCCACCCAGGCGCCCCTCCATCCATTCATTTTTAAAATTAAATCATAATTGTTTATCTATTTTCTTATCTATGTATTTTGGTTGAACCATTTGAGATTTGCAGGCTTTATTATTTTTTATTTATTTATTATTTTTTAATTTACATCCAAGTTAGTTAGCATATAGTGCAACCATGATTTCAGGAGTAGATTTCTTAATGCCCCTTACCCATTTAGCCCATCCCCCCTCCCAAAACCCCTCCAGCAACACTCTGTTCTCTGTATTTAAGACTCTTATGTTTTGTCTCCCTCCCTGTTTTTATGTTATTTTTGCTTCCCTTCCCTTATATTCATCTGTTTTGTATCTTAAATTCCTCATAGGAGTGCAGACTTTATTTTTAAATAAACATAAATATACACAAAAAGGTGCATGTATCAAAAATGTATGGCTCGGGGCGCCTGGGTGGCGCAGTCGGTTAAGCGTCCGACTTCAGCCAGGTCACGATCTCGCGGTCTGGGAGTTCGAGCCCCACGTCGGGCTCTGGGCTGATGGCTCAGAGCCTGGAGCCTGTTTCCGATTCTGTGTCTCCCTCTCTCTCTGCCCCTCGCCCGTTCATGCTCTGTCTCTCTCTGTCCCAAAAATAAATAAACGTTGGGAAAAAAAATGTATGGCTCAAGGCATTTTCAATGTAAACACACATGTGTAACCAGCATCCAAATTAAGAAATAGAACATGATTAGCATCTGAAGCCCCTTGAATGTATTCCCTTCCAGTCACATCTAAACTCCCAATTAGCCACAATCCTTGCTTCTATCACTGTATAATAATTTTGCCTGTTTTTGAACTTTATAAAAATATGGTAGTAAATCATTATTTTTTTGGTGCCTGACCTCTTTGGCTTAAGATTTTGTTTTTGAGATTCATCCATATTATTGGGTGCAGTAGTATGTTTTTGAGATGCATTCATATTATTGGGTATAGTGGTAATTCCTTCATTCTCATTGGTATGTATTCCATTGTTTGAACATATCATAATAGATGGACATTTTGTATGTTTATATTTTTGGCTTGTAAACATTTGTGGACATTATAGTATATGACTTTTGGTGATATATGTACATATTTCTGTTGAGCATATACCTAAGAGAAGAATTGCTGAATTAAGTTATGTATATGATTAGCTTTAGTAGAGACTGTCAACTAATTTTCCACAATGGTTGTACAGGCATACCTTGTTTTATTGCATTTTGCTTTATTGCACTTTGCAGATACTGTTTTTTACAAATTGAAAGTTTGTGGCAATCCTGAGTCAAACAAGTCTTTCAGCATCATTTTTCTAACAACATTTGCTCACTTCATGTCTCTGTTACATTTTGGTAATTCTTGAAATATTTCAAACTTTTTCATTATTATTATATTTGTTAAAGGTGATTTGTGATTAGTGATTATGACTTTCTGAAAGTCAGATGATGGTTAGCATTTTTTAGCAATAAAGTATTTTTTCATTACAGTATATACGTTTTTAGACATAATGTTATTACATACTTAATAGACTAAAGTGTAGTGTAAACATAACTTTTATATGCACTGGCAAACCAAAAAATTCATTTTACTTGCTTTATTGTGATATTCACTTTATTGTGGTGGTCTAGAACTGAATCTACAAGTTCTCTGAGGTATGCCTGTTCTATAAAACTCTCAGTACAAATCTTTAAGAGTTCCACTTTCTCTAGAATATTGTCAACACTTCTCATTGTCTTTACTTTAAAGGAAAAAAAGTAGCCATTATAGTGGTTATGAATGGTATCTTATTATTTTAATTTGCAGATCTGATGATAAATTTACATCTGTCCATGTTTGTTGGCCTGGATATCTTTTTATGAGATACCTTTTCAACCTTTGACCACTTTTTCTCCTGGACTATCTTACTGATTTGTTGAGATCTTTTTAATTAAGGATGTTAATATTTTGTTATATTTATTGCAGATCTCAGTTGCTTGCATTTTCAGTTTCTTAATGGTGTCTTTTGATGAACTCTCCCAATTTTAGTATTGTTGTTCAATTTCATAATGTTCCCATTTATGGCTGGTGCTTGTTTTGTTAAAAAGTCTTTGCCTTTTTCAAGGCCATGAAGACATTTTTCTGTGTTGTGTTATTGTTTAATCTCTCATTTGTATTCACAATTTATTTTTAATTGATTTTTGTGTATGTTTTCAGTATAAGTTATGGGTATGAGTAAAGGTCCCCTCCCTTTTTTGTATGTCAAAATGGACATCCAATCAACCCAGTATCACTTACTGAAAAGATCATTCTTTCCCTTCTATAGCATCATATTTTTGATAAATCAAATGGTTAGGTTATATATATGGGTTTCTTTCTGAATTCTGTTCAGTTTGGGTTACTTCTCTATCCTTGTATAAGTACCACTGTCATAATTAATGTCATTTTATAATATACTTTATATACAGTCATTTAGTTCTACAGTTTTGTTCTTTTTCTTCAATAATGCCAAATAGGTTTTTTGAATTTCCATGTGCATTTTAGAATCAGCTTGTCAGTTTCCACAAAAATTCTTCTTGGCATTTTGATTGAGATACCACTTAATATCATGGCATTTTACACCTAAATATCTCAGCGTTCATCTCCTAATATTAGGGACACAATAATTTCCTAATATCACCTAACACTTAATCCATTTTCAAATTTCTTTTTTTCCTCAATGACCCTTTTATTTTTTTAATTTTTTTTCAACATTTATTTATTTTTGGGACAGAGAGAGACAGAGCATGAATGGGGGAGGGGCAGAGAGAGAGGGAGACACAGAATCGGAAACAGGCTCCAGGCTCTGAGCCATCAGCCCAGAGCCTGACGCGGGGCTCGAACTCACGGACCGCGAGATCGTGACCTGGCTGAAGTCGGACGCTTAACCGACTGCGCCACCCAGGCGCCCCCTCAATGACCCTTTTATAGCTGGTATTTCTTTAAAAAAAATACACAAGCAGTGTTTACTGAGGTTCTGTTTTTTATCAGGCAATATATACATATTATTTAATTTAATCAAAACCAGAAAAAGAGTAATGATGTACATATTCTTCCATTTTACAGGAAAGGAAAGGAATCATACTTGGTTAAGAAACTTGTTCAATCATAAAGCTTCAAAGACCATTCACATTCAAATGCATAGTTCTATAATATGAAATCCCTTGCTCTTATCACTGTATCATATCAAATGCAAAAGAATAAAAGTAAAACTCAAATCATAAAGAGATAGGGAGAGGAAGAAATTCTGCTGAGGGATCTATTAATTATAAAATGCAGAATATAGTTCTTATGGCTGGTATTCAAAAGCATCACCCAACCTAGATTAATGTATATTTATAGTTTTTGAGATTTTTTGTTGTCATTTTCCCTGTTTTGTTGAACTTGTGGATATTTTTATATTTGGTACTTTTCAATCCATTGCAGTCATTGTTTCTTCTGTTGCTCAAACTTTCCAGTTTAGAATGAACCAGTTGGAGCCTCTGATATTGGTTTCTTTTTTCCTTTATTACTGAAATTTTCAAATATATTTAAAGTAGGATATAGCATGTATCCATTCTCAGCTTCAACAATTAATACCATTTTGCTGATTTTGTTTGATCTTTTCTCCTCACCCACTTTTTCACTGGGGTATTTAAAAAATTTTTTTAAGTTTATTTTGAGAGAGAGACAGCATGAGTGGGGGAGGGGGAGAGAAGGAGGGAGCGAGGAAGAGAGAGAGAGAATCCCAAGCAGGCTCCACACTGTCAGGGAGCCCAACGCAGGACTCGAACTCACAAAACTGTGAGATCATGACCTGAGCTGAAACCGAGCATGGGACACTTAACTGACTGAGCCACCCAGGCGCCCCTTCACTGGAGTATTTTAAAGCAATCCTAGACATTATGTCATTACACAGGTAAATAACTCACTATACATCTCTAACTCTTAAGTGCATTATATTAGTAACCAATAAGCCATTACACTTAATAAGATTAACAGTAATTCTCATACTATGTAATACCCAGTTCATATTCAAATTTCTATGATTTTCTTAAAGATGTCTTTGTATAGTTTCTTTGTTAAATCTATATCTAAACAAGGGCCACAAGATATTTTTGTCTTCAGTCTGTTTTCCTGTTAAAACCTTGTATAGCCAACCCCTCCTCCACATTTTAAAGACCATTGGTTTGTTAGAGAAACTAAGTCATTTATTGTGTCGACAAATGGATTTAGATGATTGCTTCCTTCAGGTGGTATTCATTTTGTTTTCCCATCTGCATGTTTCTGTTCACTGGCATTTAGAACTAGAAGATTTATTAGGTTCACTTTCAATTATTATTATATTTTGTATTTTGTTTTGCTTTTAAAAAAAATTTTTTTTAGTTTTTTATTCTCATGTTAGTTAACATACAGTGTAGTCTTGGCTTCAGGAATAGAACCCAGTGATTCATCTCTTACATATGACACCCAGTGCTCATCCTGAAAAGTACCCTCCTTAATGCCTAGCACCAATTTAACCCATCCCCCCACCCCTATCAACCCTCAGTTTGTTCTGTTTTTTTTTAAGAGTCTGTTTTTATCTTATTTTTCCTTCCCTTACCCTATGTTCATCTGTTGTTTCTCAAATTCCACATAAGAGTGAAATCATATGATATCCATCTTTCTCTGACTGACTTATTTTTTAAGGGAAAAATCATTTCAAGTAGTGATATGCACTTTCTATTGCATTTCATCATATCTGGTTTAATTTTTTAACTGATTCTGGGGTTCATTTGTGTTTTCAGGTGTTGTCAGCCTGATCTCCATTTTTAAAAAATTTTTAAAAATGTTTATTTATTTTTGAGAGAGAGCGCACGTGTGCACACGCACGTACTCATGAGCCGGGCAAGGGCAGAGAGAGAGATATATATAATTCGAAGCAGGCTCCAGGCTCCAAGCTGTCAGCATGGAGCCCAAAGCAGGGCTCAAACTCACAAACTGAGGTCATGACCTGATCCAAAGTCAGATGCTTAATCTGATGCAGCCACCCAGGCATCCCAACTCCATTGTAGCATCTCCTACCAACCTTTCTCCTGTTTAGCAGCCATTGAAGATAATTGTCTAAATTCATTATTTTACTAATAGTTTAAAAAGAGTGGTCTAATTTTATCAATCCTTCTGCATTTATTAGCTGGAATTATTTCAGAATAAAGACCTCTTTATCAGCTTTTTGGGGGGGGTGTCCCCAAATGTATTCTATAAAAAGAAAGTCAGGATAAATGCTTTTTTTTTCATTTATCAGAGTAATGGGTTCGTTCCCTAGAGAATTTCATTGTTTTCTTTAATATTATTAGGAATTCATGGATTTTTATGTATTTTAGGTACCCATTGTGGTTTATTTTTGATGCCCAAACTGTGTCATTTTAGAAATTAGGAGACTTTTCCTATATCCTTTACATGATCTCATTAGATCTTGGCTTCCTTGCTTTCTGACATAAGATATTTTAGGCTCATTCCCTGCCCCAGTCCTGACATCAGCTATTTTGCAAGGAGCCATGTATTTCTTCAATAGGGATTGGTACTTAGAAACCAAGATGTGAGTGCTCAGGGGATTATTACTATTTTTTTAGTAATGCTATGTGGCCTTTTGTTGTGACCGTTTTCCTTACTATTTTGAATATAAGTGAATGATTCCACCAGCATTACATTGATAATTAGCTAAGCATGGCTTTCGTTTGTTTATGTAGGCATTCATTCAGTAAAAATTTATAGACCACACTACCATGTATTTGATCTTATGCTGGGTACAGGGGATGTAAAGGTAAACCTGACATGTTTCCTGTCCTTGATGAAGATTCATTATAGTGGGGGTACAAGTAAATGAACAGACAGTGTCTAAAGAGTATGATAAGTACTGTAGTGGGCATAGTACACAGTGGGGGCAAGTGATAAGCTGTGGGGTAGCACAGAAAGGGCATTTGAAAATGCTTTGGAAAGGAAAATAATGCTTGATACTGGGTGAATAGAGGAAGTATGAAGGTAGAAGCGCTATGAAGGGTGTTCCAGTCAGAGGAAACTGGAAAGAGGTGGGGGAGATCTTGATATATTCAGAGAAAAGCACATGTGTGGTTGGTTATAACTGGAATGTAAGTTTTATGTAGAGGAAGAGAAATGAAACTAGAGACATAGATAAGGGCCAGGATGTTGAGCACCCCAAAAGTCAAGTCAGAGAACGAGGATTTCACTCTGAAGCCTGTGAGGAAGAAGCAATGGAATTGTCTTAAGCAGATGAGATACACAGTTCTCTTTGTAATGTACTGATGATGCACTGGGTGAATGGGTGGGAGTGAGACAGTAGGAGACTGATAAGGGGGGAGAGGTGTAGTGGTCCAGGAGAGAGACAATGTCATGTTACACTGCATTCTGCACTCTGTGTGTGTGTGTGTAGTGTATGGGAAAGTCGTGTGTATGTATTACATATACTATAATCTATTATAATCCATAATATACATATACACACATTTGTAGGGTGCAGTGTAACATGACATTTTTTGTATATGATCATATATTATATGATAATATAATATAGGCGACATATATGTATATAAAATAGATCTGTGCATACACATGTACATAGCTATATGTGCATATATATCCAGGGGCTGTCCCATTACAACAGGTCTAAAAGAGAGTATATTTCAGTGAAGAAGTATTGCCCAAGGACAACTGAAAAGTGGAAAAGGGCTAATAAGCACTCCCTCCTTGACCAAATGTGAGTCATGCCCCTCGGAGCCCTCTTTTCAACTAGATCTCATCCTTGGGCATTGTCTTTGGCCTGTCTGGTCTAGTTTTAGAAAGTATACTGCTGAATAAATTTAATGAGACTGCCCCCCCCCCCAACATTTGATATGTGAACATCCTGGTTTGCCTTCAGGAAGAATTCTCAGTCTGTTTAGCAAGAATTCCCCTATCCTTATGTCTCCTCTTAATTTTCTGTCTACTGACCTCCTGCCCCCTCCAAATCTATTCCTTGGCTATAGATTTCCAGGTGTCCTTACTTAATTCAAAGTAGAGTCTATTTTCTCTTCCCTTTTACAATAGTCTTGACACTTCTCAAAATAGTTCTTATAATCTTACCATTTTAACAAGAGTCAGGATAATTTTTTTTTTTCTTTTAACAGGCCACACGAGAATTTCGTTTATTGTGGTCTTCCTCTTCAAAGCTCCACTAGTTGGCACTGCGTCCCAGTTGTGTATCCTTGGGTAATCTGAGAATTCTACTTCCTCCTCTTCTTCCTGGGATTTAAGGGTATGAGGAGGAGATGATTGCTCAGTTTCTCCCAGAGGTTGGAATGTAGCCCTAACAGTTATCTCTGGCGGAGTGGAATGGTAATGAAGATACTCATCTCCTTTTATGTGTTTCTGTGTGCCAAGCACTGTCGTATACTAATGAACATGTATTGCGTTTGTCTTTTAAGACTACTATCTTAAACCTTTTTTAATATAAAACATGAAATTTCTTTACATGGTTATATAAGGTGTAGATTCAGAGGTTTCTGTTAGATTAGGGATTTAGGGGAAATGAGGGCAGTGAGTATGTATGGATTAGAGTTAGTGAAGGCTAATGTGCAGAGGACTAATAATGTAAATGGTGAAAGTGTTGATCAAATGAGTGTGGACTTTGGTGTCAAAGATCCTGTCTATGAAAAATATAATAAATAAGAGGTGGTACATGTATATTTTTAGGATGAGAGATTTGAACAGGTTTATATGTTCTACAGGGGAGGAGCTGATAAAACCAGAGGTTAGAAATAATATGAGAGAGAGGGGATAACTGGAGAAGCAAAATGTGGAAAAGATGTGTTGAGAACATGTGAAGTACCAGCCATGAACATGAGAAGGGACATCACTTCTGACTTTGGAGTTACAGAGAATCAGAAGGGGATGTTTTTGAAGTTTTGGAAAGGCAAGAAACAGGAGGAGTTTCTTTCTTGGTGTCCCTATATTCTCTGTGAATAAGGTAGCGAGGGCATTCTGGAGTGTGAGAGGGGATGGCCAGGGCCAGAGGAAAGAGGAGAAGGTTACAACCTTCTTTACTGAATGAAAAAAGATTGATGGGCAATAATGAATACCTATCTAGGTTGGAAATTAAGTGTGTTTAGTTTAGTTTTTTTTTTTCCAGATATATTCAGCTGCCAAGAAGTAGGAGCAAGGAAAGCAAACATTGGGCTTGATTTTAGACTTGTAAATGTGCTGGTGATAACTGAGGAGCTAAATAAGTAAGTTGTTGAGGTTACTGATGAGATTTGTTCGGGTTATAGACCATGGGATCTAATCTCATCAGGGAAGAGTATATTCTCAGGAAGATTCATTCTGTGGATCCAGAGAAAGAGAAGCTGTGTGAATATATGGTTGGGTGTGGGAGAAGTTGTATAGAAATTTCAAAGCTCAAAGAGTAGAAGTTAACAAGGTGATATGGCAGACAAGAAATTGTGGTCAAAGTAGGTTATTGGAGCTTAAGATTTCAGAGGAAAGGTAGTTCTGGATGATGACAAGGTTTAGTGGGTGGGTGAGTTGGAATAGAAGAGGTCAAAGAACTGTGAAGCTGGGGTGATGGACAGGTTAGCCATGAGATCATCAAAGATACTGGGGAAGAAAAAGTTTAAGGGTTGAGAGGAAGACAAGGGAGATGTTATATTTTGTGGAAGGGGTGAGTATAGATGAGAGACAGATGTCATGGTAATCAAAGGAACAGAGATTTTCACAGCAGGGAGGAAGATTTAGGGAATGCGAGCAGCAATGGCTAGCATGAGTTGTTGCCCTTAACCAGTTTAGCAATAGATCCCTTGGATGGCCCTGGCTTTATTTGTTACATTTTTGTCTTTGTCTCTGCCTTTTTATTGGGGGGGGGGCAATTACCAGGGTTAGATGCCAGGAAAGGACTGGTAGTAAAATCTTGAATGTAAGGGGAGCTAAGATATCCCTCCATATTGATTTCTATTCTTGGAGGGACTTGAACAACTGCCCTTAGCAACTTTAAGGGAAATAATACTGCTGGTAGGACCCTGGCTTGCCCAGGTGTGTGTTTCCAAAAATCCCATTGCAAATGAATATGGATAGCCAATTCCATAGCTTTTACAGAAAGAGGTGGATGCTTTTTATATAATATTCCTCATGTCAGAAAGGTTGAGAACATATGCTTTAAGGGAGTTCCATAGGAAGGCCCTGGATTCTTCCTTTTAAAAAAATATTTCTTGGGGTGCCTGGGTGGCTCAGTTGGTTGAGCGTCTGACTTCGGCTCAGGTCGTGATCTCACAGTCGGTGAGTTCGAGCCCTGTGTCGGTCTCTGTGCTGACAGCTCAGAGCCTGGAGCCTGCTTCAGATTCTCTCTCTCTTTCTCTCTCTCTCTCTCTCTCTCTCTCTCCCTCTCCCCCACTCGTGTTCTACCTCTGTCTCTCAAAAATAAATAAACGTTAAAAAATATTTCTTAAATTGTGCAGTATAACAAAAATACTGAAAGTTGCATAAACTGTAAATGTACGCTAAAGTGAATAATTATAGGGGCACCTGGGTGACTCAGTCAGTTGAGCATCGAACTTCAGCATAGTTCATGGTCTCACGGTTTGTGGGTTCGAGCCCCACACTGAGCTCGTTGCTGTCAGCCTGTCAATGCAGACCCCACTTTGGTTCTTCTGTCCCTCTCTCTCTGCCCCTCTCTTACTTGTGCTCTCTCAAAAATAAATAAACATTTAAAAAATAACAAAGTGAATAAATATAAACACCGATAAAAGAACCTTCCAAAACCAAAATAGAACTTTGCAGGTTATCCAGAAGCCTCCATTCTTAATTCTGTCTCTCTCCCAGAGGTAACCATTTATCCTGACTTGACTTTTATGGTAATCACTTCTTTGCCTGCTTTGCCTGTGTGTATAGACATGTGTGCACATAAATACCTATTTATACATTTTACTGTTTATGAAAATTTGGATTGCCTTCTTTTTTTGGTTGTTGTGAATAGTGTTGCTAAGAACATTTTTGTACACATCTGTTGCACATGTACATGTGTTTCTCTAAGATATATATCTGGCAGACAGATTACTTGGTAATAGTTTGTGCATCCCTTCAACTTCATTAGATAATGGAAAACTGATTTCCAAAAGGATTGCACCAGTTCTGACTTTGAGATATATGTGGATTTATACTTTGGTATTTTCTCCCCCACAGTTTTGAGGCCAGAAAACTGTGGCTTGGAGTTGATCAGGGTAGCCAGGACCTGTGATTTACTGTGGATATGGGGGACTTGGTTACTGTTTCACATTTCTCCTGGGACAGTTACACTTAGCTGCATCAGAGGGCTTCCGTAGGAGAACCTTGGTTTGGTATTATCTTTCCCAGGATCTTAAGGTCCAAGAATTGGGCCCCAGAATTGAGTGTGTTTGCCCAGCCTCTGAGGCCATTTGAGAATGAAGGAGGCTTGATTATTATCCTGCAATGCTCCTCCTTCTTGGGAGGTCCAAACAATTGATCTTAGCAATTAGCCAAGGGTTGTGTAGGGGGACTCTGAGTCAGTTGCCTCTTCTTCAGACTCCAGAGTCAAGAATCAAAACCAGGAAGTTATTAGAGATAACCAGCATCTGTGGATGGCAGAATATAAAGACTGGTTTAGTGGCTTAGATGACCCTGTGTCTTTGGAGGATCCTTGAACAACTATCTTTAGCCATTTAGCCAACTCCCTCCATGTTCTTTTTGTCTCAGAGTCTATCTGTTAGGAATCCTTTTCCTTAGGGAGGGCCCTTGCTTGTTTATTTCCTTCCCAGAGTTTCACGGTTTGGTAGAAGTGCTTGTAGTGATTAAAAATTATGAGTTTATCAACTTTCAGAAAACTGACAAAATGTTCTATGTGAAGATGTGAAATATTATACATATGTATTATTGATTTTTTTATTTTGAAATAAATAATGGAATAACAAATAATTCTAAACTTTAATTACAATTAGTATTTAATGTACTTCTTGGGCCTGACTGTATTTTTTAGTTATTTCACAAAAAATAACATATTAGCATATTTACCATTAGGAGATGCTTATTTTATATTTTATTTCACTGTTTCTTTACTTTTTACTACTGTTATTATTTTTGCTTTCTTCATGTTGAGAATTTGAATTTTCAAGATAATGTCATTGAAAACAGTGGCATGTTTGTTGTAGCTCTTCACTTGATATCCTTTCATCCTTTGGCTGCTATTTGTGTCAAGTGGTTTAATGCCTTGACTACAGTCCCTCACATATTCGCAAGGGAAATATATTCTAGAAAACATGTCATCTTTTTTTATTATTATCAGTTGGGCACTATACGAGCCTTGTTACCTTTTACATGTTGTGCTCTGCTCTGTATCACATGGCAGCCTACCTGAGGATGTCCATCTCATAGATACTGCTTAAATAGTGTGTTACTAACAAGTTTGGAATGCTAGTGTGCTGTGGTTTACCAGTTGGGAATGTTGACACCAGGGGTGTGGGAGAATCAGCAGGCTTATGAGAGCACTATCTCATCTATGGCTAGGTGAAGGGGGTGTTCTAAAAATCACTGAAGGATATAGGTAAGCTTCTTTTTCAAGGAGAGAGATTCTACAGGTCACAAAGGAAGGATTCCAGGTGGGAAGGAGAACAGGAAGTGATCGCTTCCAAGGGAAATGGGCATAGCTCACTACTTTTCATGCCTTCTGTTTGCCTTCTTGGCTATCAGGAAAATATTTTTCCAGGGCCTTGGTAGACAAGAAGTGTGCATGAATAAAGGGGGATGTCATAGAAAGTGAGAGGGGAAAGGTACACAGTCTGAGAATGTCAGAAGTGCTAGGACACTAGTGGGAAATATAGAGTAGCCTTAAAAAAATAGATACACCATTAATTAATTAATCAATTAAGTAAGCAAAAATGTAGTGATCTAGACTCTGCTGGATACTGAGGACATAGTTAAATTAGATGTATTTTCTACTGAATCTAGTGGGTGAGATAGGCACAGACATTGCAACAGGGAGTGCTATGATGGAGGGGAGACCAGGATGTGGTACTTTCAGTAGAAACATGAAGGAGGAGGGTCCTCCAATGCATTTTAGAGGCTGAGAGAAGGTCTCCTGGAAGGCACCAGGTTAAGAAATTAATTTTGCATGCAAGTAGCCATTAATCTGGCAGTGGATGAGAATCGTCTGACTGTGGGGACCAGAGAGCAAGTGGTCATTAGACTATGTATAGTAGCTGCCTGGGTATGCCATCTAGCCTTGAGCTTGGGAAGTACCTGAAGAAATGGGCCGTTGAGAGGCCACTCTGATATAATAGAGCTAAGGAAAAGAGTTCAAGTAGGAATGAATATTTTCACAAATGGTTACATTTAGATGTAATATTGATAACCTTAACCCTCATGAAAGAGCAGTCTCTTTCCTCAGTATGCCATGAAATTATCATTTTCTACATATGCCATGTTTTCACCTTGTTTAAGGAATTCTTTCTTACCTTGATTTCCTAAAGGTATTCTAGTATATTCCCCTGTAAAACTTTTATAATTTGTTTTTCACAATTTTATGATCCACTTGGAATTTTATTTTTGTATATTGTATGATGAGGAGAACGTACTTAAATTTTTTTTCTGAATGATTTATCAGTGGTTTCAGGATTATTTTCTTAAATTTATTCTTTCTCCACATATTAATGCTGTGTCTGACATATACCAAATTGTAATAGATGTATGGGTGTGCTTTTAGGCTTTCCATTCTGTTTCATTGGTCTATTTGTCTATATTTATACTATTTCTACACTGTTAATTACTATAGCTTTGCAATGCATGTTAATATGTGATAGGGAAAGACCCTTTTCCTTATTCCTCTTCCTCAAAACTATACTTTTTGCTCTTTACTTCTCCATATGACTTTTAAGGTAAGCTTAACATGGTCTTTAAGAAACATGGAAATTTTTATAAGAACTTCTTTCTATATATCGATATGTAGATTTGGTTGCATCTTTACAACAATGAAGGTGGTTCATCTCCTTTTATCTAGGTATTTTTAATGTCTTTGAAAGAAAGTTTTTTTTTTATTTTATTTATTTTTTTTTCAACGTTTATTTATTTTTGGGACAGAGAGAGACAGAGCATGAACGGGGGAGGGGCAGAGAGAGAGGGAGACACAGAATCGGAAACAGGCTCCAGGCTCTGAGCCATCAGCCCAGAGCCCGACGCGGGGCTCGAACTCACGGACCGCGAGATCGTGACCTGGCTGAAGTCGGACGCTTAACCGACTGCGCCACCCAGGCGCCCCTGAAAGAAAGTTTTATAGTTTTCTCGATAAGGGTCTCATGCATATTTTGTTAGACATATATCTGTGTCCCTGATAAGCTTTTGTTCCTCTCACTGATATTTTTAAATTACATTTTGTAATTGATTGTGACTAGTGTATGGGAGTGCTTGATTCTGGTGTATCATTCTTAGATCCATTGTGCTTACCTCTTTCTCAGGTCCAATTGTTGTTTATAGGTTTTGTTGAGTTTTTATATAAATTTTATATAAAATATACTTAAAAGTATGTAAATCATAAGTGTACAGCTCAATGAATTATCACAAAGTGGTTTTGGCTTGTTAATGTGATTTGTGAATAATTGTAATTTTTCCCCCTTTCAATCCTTGTACCTCCAAAGATTGATATCATTCTGTATAAAATAAAACAGAATTTCTTTTCTGAAACAGTTTTTACTGAAGCATCTCTGAGGATTCATACTCTAAATAGTGGTGTTTTATGTATAAATACTGTTGAAGTTATCAAAGAAAGGAAATTACCTTTATTTGGAAATTCCAACAGAACTTAATAGAAGAGCCTTTAGGGTGGTGATATTTCAGTTAATTAACTGCAGTTCAGGATTTGGTGAAATGCTGAAATGAAACTTGGTGATAGACAAATATATACAAATTAATGTACTGAGACTAAAATAGATATAGAAAGAAAAATACACCCATCCTACACTAATACATACTTTCTAGTGACCAGAACACTCAGGTCCTCTCTCCAGGGCATGTCAGTTCCAATATTAGGACACTTGGGAAGTCAAACTAAGAAAACAGCTTGTTGCTTACTACGAACATTGAATTAAAGCAAAGAAGGTAGAGAATCTCGCAAACATGGGGTCTTTGTGTCACTGTGGATCATTTGAGGAATACATTTGAATGCGTTGCCCTCTCCATCACACTCCAAGGAGTTTGAGGGACAGCAAGATGTAGTGGAAAAATATTGGATTTTGTTGACATTGAGAGGGACTTGAATCCTAGGTCTTTGCACATTATTCTTAGGTAAGTTACTTCTCAGAGTTTCATTTTTCTCACTGGTGAAACAGAAGTCATGACACTGTTAATTTAAAAGAAATATATTCTTTCAAATTATTTGTTATATAGTGAGTCCTGCAGAGTTGGGGGTTTATATTTGTTTATCCATGTCTGTGGGTGAAGAAGAAAGTGCCATTGATCCTTTCTAATTTGTCAGAATGATCTTAGCAGTATTAATCTGTTTCCAAATATAGAGATTGCAATTACAACTTCATCACCAGGTAATATTAGCTTCCTATTGCTGCTGTCATAAATTGCGACAAACATAAATAGTAAACAAATTTACTATCTTAACAGTTCTGGAGGTCAGTAGACCTAAAATCAAGGTTGTTGGCAAGGTTGAGCTCCCTCAAGTGGCTCTCAGGGAGAATATATTTCCTTGCTTTTTTCAGCTTCTAGAGGCCACCTGAGTTCCTTTGTTCATGGTCCTTTTCTCTCTCTTCAGATCCAACAGTATAGCATCTTCAACTTCTCTGACTTTGACTTTCTACTTCCACTATTCTGTCTCTTTCTCTGACTTTGATCCTCCTGCTTCTTGTAAAGACTCTTATACTTACGTTGAACCCACCAGAATAATCTAGGATAACTTTTCCTCTTAAGATCCTTGATCACTTAATGCAAAGTCCCATTTGCCATATAAGGTAGAATATTCATAGGGTCAGAACATCTTGGAAAGGCTGCTATTCTGTCTACTACACCTGGTCAATGAGTTAACAAGTAAGATACCTAGTTAAAATTACACATTTCTTTTGTGGGTTATTTTCATTGAACAAAGCATTCATTTCTAAAGTTGTGGCAGTCCTACAAAATGTCTTTAAATAGTACTTTCACGGAATATTTGTATTAACAGAGAATATAACTAGTTGGTAGCAGTTATGATTATTCAAAAGTCTCCATATTGTAAAAGAGAGCTAGATTAACATTCTTGTTAAAATTATCAATTTAACCTCTTTTAAATTTAGATTATTTGAAATAAGTGTAAAGCAAGATGGTTTCCACACCTCCAGGAAAGAGAGTACAGAGCCTTCATGTCTCTTTGAGTTTCCTTTTGGTGATTGCAAAGATTTGTATTTGTAAAGTTAGGCTCTGGAATTCCATTAACTAATTTTAAGTCAAAAGCAGATCTGGAGCCCAATTTTGCTTGTGAGAGTAGAGAAAGGGCTGAAAAAAAATTATTTGTTATCAATGAAATTGTATGTTTTGTGCCTTATAAAGTAATTAAGATTCAGTGTGATCACTTTCACAAGTCCCTGACACCTATTTAGTGAATGAGAGCAGTTTGAGTCTTTAATACTCTTTTCTGTACCTTTTTCTCATTTTGTACTGTAATAATTTTCACAAATTATTTTCTTAATCTGTTGAGTAAAGCTATTCCTTGGGTTTTTCATTTGACGCACTGTGTTTTTCTTCAAAAAGTTTGATTAGTTTTAATTGTGATATACCACTTGTTATAGTTTCCTGATGTTTGGAAATATTTTCAAGTTTGTTATTTACTTCTTTGTAGGAAGATAGGTATTTTATAGTTTGTGTTTGCTAACCCCAGTGTTTAAGTTTTTTCTATCATCAGCTCATCCTGCTGTTTGGCTTCTTTATCGAATTCAAGGCTCAAGGATCCCCAGGGCAAGTCATGTAATTTAGTCTAAGCTTCAAAATGACCTGCTTCCATTCATCCACCCCTTGGGAACGTAGGCCTTTTGAGGATCCCGCTTATTGCAGGAAGAGTCTCCTGTTAGTTTTCTTCTCTGTGTAGTTCTGGACTTTAATCTGTCTCCTTTGTCTTTGAAACAACTAAAATGAAAGTTAAAATTTTTTTTGGAATGGAAAAATGCCTTCAGGACAGAAATTGCCTCCCTGCATATCTATTTCTCTAGATTCCCCTTTCCCTCTGCTGTTGTCCTGATGTTTCCATATTTTTATTGCCCTGTATTTTTATTGTTTTTAAGTAGATGTTGGTTTTTCATTAAGATTTTGTTTTGTTTTGTTTTCAGCTTGAGGGTTTGTCCAAACTACCTCATGGGCAATTACCAGAATTGGGAAAATTTCCTACAACTTTTTCCTACATTTTCTTTGAGATTAGGTTTAGGCTCAGAACTTCTCGTTAGCTTGTGGGTTTTCTTTTCTTTATTTTGTAGAGGAAACATCCAGTACTCAGAAAAGTAAAGATACTTGCCTAAGGTATCTTAGCAAGTAAGTAGTAATATTGGAATATGAGCCCAGCTCTGTTCAACCCTGAAGCCTGTGTGCTTGACCCATTCAATGTACTGCATCCTTTGGATTCCATTGTTTTGTTCCTGGAATATGGGACATTTTTCTTCTAGGAGGAGAGTAAATGTCTCAGTGTGTTTTTCTTACTCGTTTTTTAATCCCTCAAGATCAGCACCCTCTCTCTTGCTCCTGGGGAACACTGCATTTCTATGTCTTTTTCAGAGATCCATGCCTATTTCTGAGACATCCTAATATATAAGAGACCCTCTTCTACCACCTACCCTGTGCCTTTCAGAACTGAATTTAGGGACAGTCAGTACCCCAGCTTTAACCACAAAGTTTTATTTCCTTTTCAACTGTGGGATTTTCCACAGTTGATCAAAATGCATTCCCAGCTGAATTTTGAAAGAGCTAAGGACAAAGGGATCCAGGAAGAAATTCTCTTAGGTGAGCAAAGAAGGGAGAATGAGACAGGTACGAGCTTGAGAACTTATAGTTTTGTTAGATAGTGTTAGGGTAGTTTTGGAATTTTGGTTGGTTGAATGCCCACAAGACACCTTGACATGGCGGAAAACACAGGAGCTTTGGAGTCAGACACACTTGAATTGACACTCAGTTCCCCTATTTAGTAACTCTAAAATATTGGGTAAGTCAGTTCTCCTCTTTGACATCAGTTTCTTCATGTATACAATTTGAATAATAATACTTACCTCTGTCTCAAGGTTTCCATGTGAAATATAGGTAATATATTTTGGTGAAGTGTATGTAGTTGGTATGTACTAGGTACATAGTTGCAGTAATTATTATCATTATTGTTGTAACTGTAGGGGCAGAAAAGTGTCCCTTTTTTTCTAGGTGGGCTATTTCATGTATTTATTATCTTTTTGCATTTTTTTGTGAATGGTTCACTCATGTTCTTTGCTTATTTCTGTATATGAGCCTATCTATCATTTAGTTGATGAGATTTTGATGAAGAATAGTATCTAGTTCAAAGAGGGAAATTTCAGAAAAAGTTGAAATTCTTGGATGGAACTGGAAGATATTATGCTGAGTGAAATGTCAGAGGACAGATATTATATGTTTTCACTCATATGTGGATCTTGAGAAACTTAACAGAAGACCACGGGGGAAGGGAAGGGGAAAAAAACAGTTACAGAGAGGGAGGGAGGCAAACCACAAGAGACTCTTAAATACAGAGAACAAACTGAGGGGGGATGGGGGGTGAGGGAGAGGGGAAAATGGGTAATGGGAATTGAGGAGGGTACTTGTTGGGATGAGCACTGGGTATTGTATGTAAGCCAATTTGACAATAAATTATATTCATAAAAATTTTAAATCAAACAGCAAAAAAAGAGAAAGAAAGAAAGAAAGAAAGAAAGAAAGAAAGAAAGAAAGAAATCCTAAAGAATGTTATAGATCCAGAATCCAAGGCCAGTTCGTCAGTCTCTTCTGTGGAGATTTGGCATGTGATGACATAGGCTGCAAGAAAGTTTGGCAGGCAAGAACCGAACATATTCATTTTTTTTTTCTGGGGAAATATGTTGCGGGTACAGTACTGCCACTTATAAAAGTAATCCTACCGAAGAGAAAGACTTTGAGTGCATTGACTGAGGAAAGACTGAGCTAGGTGTTTCTATATGAGGAAAACCCCTGGGAGAAAGATTATAGAGGTATGGTTTATAGGACCACAACTGCAAAGGTTTTAGAATTTGTGAGACACTGGAAACTTTCCAATGGGGAGAAGCCCTACGGGTATGATTAATGTCTAAAAGCCTTTTTGTCAGTGTTCAAGGTCAATGCCTCAGAGTGCCCATAGTAGAGAGAAACCCTGTGAAGGTAATGAGTATAGACATTTTTTGTCATGATGTCAGGCTTATTTGACATCTGAGGATTCACACCTGAGAATTTATTCATATGGCCATGAAAACATGAGGAGACGACCTTCAGGTATGATTTAATTCTCTTTCAACACCAGAGATTTCATAGGGTAGGAAGACTTTCCCAATGTGAGAGAAATGGCAGTGGGTAATAAGGTGTTTTCAATTATATGAAAGTGCATAGTGGAGAGAAACACTGTAAATGTAATGACTATAGGAAAGACTTTAGGACAAGCTCAGACTTTTTTAAACCTAGGAGAGTTCATAGGGGAGAAGAACTTTATGCTTGCAATGCCTGTGGGAAGGCTTGGAGATCAAGGTCAGACCTTACAAAGCATAAAAGAATGGACAGTGCAAAGAAACCTTATGGTATGTAATGAATGTAGGAAAGGGATTTTGGTGATATCAGTGCTTATTGAACATCAGAAAATTTGTAATGGAGGTGGAAGGAGACCTTTGTTTATCACTGTAAATTCATAGTAAAGAGAAACTATATCATAATGAATAAGTCTTCAATTAGAGGGTAAGTCTTAGCTATTGTCAAATGATTGATAAAGGCAAGATCTTCTGTGTACATTAAAAATGTGAGTATGCTTTCAGTATGATTTAATCTTATTTGACATCAGTGGGTCCATAGTGAATAAGAATCTTTCAGGTGCAGTGAATGTAGAAAGGCCTTCAGTTTGAACTGTAATCTTACTCAGCGTTAGACAGTACAGGCTTCTCAGTAATGTAATGATGTGGGAAGGTCTTTGTGAGAAAATCAGATCATGCTAAAAATAAAGAAAAGATTCATAATAAAAGTTGACTAAAATACTTTATGCTTATTCCATATAATTATACACCTACCATGTTCCAAGCAGTATAAGAACTTTATGTAGTTTGTTTCATCATTTAACTCTTGCAACTGTCATGTAACGTAGGGACTCTCATCCTTGTTTTACATGTGAAGAAACTGAAGAAATGAGATGGAAGAATTTTCCCAAGGTCACATAGCTATCACTGGAAGAACCAGGATTTGAATCCTAGATAATTTAATTGTTCTAGGTTTATAATGATAATGGCAATGTGTAAATCTTCAGAGATGTGTTGGCCTTTATTCATCATTAAGGAATTCATTCCAGAAATTGGAATTAACTCTTCAGTGCAATGAGTTTTGGAAGCCTCTAGTCAGTTTTGGAATCTGATAGATACTACCAGAAACTCCACATTGGGCTCCGTAAAATGGAGTAAAGATTATAAAGAGTTTATCCTGTAACTCCCTTTGAATAGGGATTACCGCTAATCTTGGAAGATTTTATTAATAACAAAATTATGCTCTCAGATGCCCATCCTAACCATTTCTTATGGCTTAGGCAACTTGGTGTAGTATAGAGAACACAGAGTCTGGGGTTGGCTAGGACAGTTCATCATCAGGAAGTAAGGAAGAGCGGTCTAATTCTAAAAATGACTGAGTAGGAATGGAAGACAGACAGATGTGCTGACAGCCTTAGAAACAGAGCCAGATCATTTTAGTTATTGTAACTAGACAAGCCAAAATAAACAGACTCTAGTCCACAAGAAGTAGAGACTAGGGTATATGCTATGATTTTCTCCTTGGATGGGTATAGATACAGGTTGCTTGTCTATCACCCAGTATTCAGAAGAACTGCTACTTGAAATTGCCACAGGAATAGTCATTGTCCTAGCATTCAAAGATTGGTGTGACTTCCAGAAACTCAAGGTATAAAAAATGATAGCAAATTGATTTTTATATCCTCTCACTCTGAGGAGGCAGCATGGTACAGCAGAAAGTATCCAGGTTCTAGAACCAGATATACCTAGGTTTAATTCCCAACTTGACCACTTTCAGCTGTGTGGCCCAGGTTACATTAATAATCTCTCTGAGTCTCAGGTTGTTTATTTTTTAGGTCAGGATATTAATACCACATGAAGTTGTAAAGATTCAAAGGATTATAAGGGATGTAAAGTGTCTAGTACATTGTCTGCCACATAGCACACACTTAGTGAATGTTTGCTATTATTTTTGTTAGTTCTGCCAGGGCTACAACCCTCTACAATACAGACCTCCCTCACCCCAGTGCTTTACAGTGAAAGGGCGGGCCTACGCCGGCCAACTCCATCATGTTCTGTGTCCTTCACCTAGACCACACCTCCTCCCCTTGACTAACCTCCCGCTCACCCATTCAAACTTCCTGATCAAAACACGCCCCTTCCCCAGCCAATCGGCCGAGGCCACGCCCCTTCCCCAGCCAATCGCTGCCCCTAGACCCCTACAAAACCTTTGTGCTTTTGAAACTCGCTCTCTCTCCCTGGTATCTCACCGCTGCGTCGGTGCAGGTAGGGGATTGAGCTCGAGCTAGCTCGAATAAAGGCTCTTTTGCTTTTGCATCGGACTCGGCTCCCTGGTGGTCTTTGGGGATCATGAATTCTGGGCATAACATTTGGGGGCTCGGCCCGGGATCCCCAAGACCCCCGAGGGACCCCCGACCCGGAGAGCCTGACTGGCCACGGTTAGTGTCTGTTTGTTCTGTCTTTTCTGTGTGAGCTCATTTCTGGAATTCTGGTAGTGCCCGACGCGGTCTAAGTGGACGCACTGGAGGACCACGGGCCGGGAGTTTCGGAAGACGTTCCGATTCTCCCTTCTGGAGGGACATGGAATCCCCTCAAAGGTCTGAGACGAGGCGGGTCGCTCCTGCTGGTTGGCGTGAGGCCGTCGTCTTTGGAGGGACGTGGAATCCCCTCATCGGTTTTGGAGGGACGTGGAATCCCCTCATCGGTTTTGGAGGGACGTGGAATCCCCTCATCGGTTTTGGAGGGACATGGAATCCCCTCAAAGGTCTAAGCTAGCTTGCAGTTTTGCTTCCATGGAATTGGAAGACTTTCTAGGGGCCCTCTGTTTGTCTGTTTTTGTGTTTCTGTGTTTTGTTCTGTGGACTTACTGGATGGATGTTATGGGACAGACTCAGACTACTCCTCTAAGTATTATGATTGATCACTTTAAGGATGTGAGGGGAAGAACTAACAACCTCAGTGTGGAAGTCCGAAAGGGTCAGTTGCAGTTTTTTTGTTCTAGCAAGTGGCCAACTTTCAATGTCGGATGGCCACCAGAGGGGACCTTTGACCTCCCTACCATCCACCGAGTCAGGAGTATCATCTCTCGGCCTAAGACGGGTCATCTTGATCAGCTCCCTTACATTATCACTTGGCAGGACCTTGTAGAAGACCCACCCTCTTGGCTTAAGCCCTTCCTAGCCCCGCTCCCTCTGGAGCCAAAACCCATTCTTGCTTTGCAGGGGACAAAGAAGAAGAAAAGTCTTATCCAGCCTTCAGCACCCCTCTACCCTGTCTTACAGGGGGGTACTGAAGAAGAATTAATTTTTCCTCCCCCGTATAACCCCTCTAGGATGCCGGAAGAACAGGCAGACGCTGTTCCGAGAGCGGGAGGCAGAAACGCTCCAGCGGGAAGCCCGCCCTTTACCAGACAAAGGGCTCAGAGGGAGCAATCCGCCTCCGCCACCGACTCCACTCTTCTGCCCCTGCGAGCCACCGGACCCCCAGACGCGGAGGGGAATCAGCCCCATCACTATTGGCCTTTCGCCACTAGTGACCTCTACAATTGGAAAGCTCAGAATCCTAAGTTTTCCGAGAAACCGGCAGGGCTTATTGATTTATTAGACTCTGTTCTTTTTACCCATCAGCCCACGTGGGACGATTGCCAGCAGCTTTTGCAGGTCCTGTTCACGACTGAAGAAAGAGAAAGAATCCTCAATGAGGCCCGAAAACTAGTTCTGGGCGCAGACAGGAATCCCACCACCAACCAGGCTCAGATAGATGCCTTCTTCCCCTTAACTCGGCCCCAGTGGGATTTCAACATGGCAGAAGGTAAGGAGAGGCTCCGGGTCTACCACCAGACTCTAATGGGGGGTCTCCGAATGGCTGCTAGAAAGCCAACCAATTTGGCCAAGGTAGGAAATGTACAACAGGGAAAAGATGAATCTCTGGCTGCCTTTTTAGAATGGATCATGGAGGCATTCCGTACCTATACCCCCATGGATCCAGAGGCTCCGGAAAGCAAGGCAGCTGTTATCATGGCCTTTGTAAACCAATCGGCCATAGACATTAGGAGAAAATTACAGAAAATAGATAGACTAGGAGAAAAAAGTCTGCAGGATTTACTGGTGGTAGCCGAAAAGGTATATAATAACCGGAAGCCTCCTGAGGACAAGCAGGCTCGCGTCATGGCGGCTGCCAGCAGTAAGCAGACTCGAGACCTGGCCAGAATACTACTAGCTACCACTGCTGACTTCCCCAAGGAATGAGACCGCCATCTCCGGCAGCTGGCAGACGATGCAAGAAAAGGTAAAGGAACCACCAAGGGGGGGAAGCAGAGGCTGCAGAAGGATCAGTGTGCATACTGCAAGGAGATAGGGCATTGGGCCCGAGATTGTCCAAAAAGGGCTGGCAGGAAGGGAAGCAAGACTGATCGAGTAAAAGTCCTAGAGCTAGATGAACTAAGTGATTAGGGGAGTCGGGGTTCGGACCCTCTCCCCGAACCCAGGGTAACTCTTAAAGTGGAGGGGACCCCTATTGACTTCCTTGTCGACACCGGAACACAACATTCGGTCCTCCGCACCCCACAAGGAAAACTAGCTAGCAAGAAGTCCTGGGTACAAGGGGCAACTGGTATGAGCCAGTATTCATGGACTACCCGAAGAACAGTAGATTTGGGAACGGGCCGGGTATCCCACTCCTTTATGGTAATACCAGAATGCCCCTACCCGCTGTTAGGACGGGATTTACTGACCAAGATTGGAGCTCAGATAACTTTCAGACAAGGGAGGCCTCAGGTCACCGATGGCAAGGGCCACCCCATCCAGGTACTGACCATGAAACTGGAGGATGAATACCTCCTCCACCAGGAGGCGCTCCCGAGAGAGGATAATATAGACAGATGGCTACAAGAATTCCCCTCGGTTTGGGCAGAGACGGGGGAATAGGACTAGCCGCTCACAGGACCCCAGTCCTGGTAGAGCTCAAGCCAGGAGAGAGTCCGGTAAGGATCAAACAATACCCCATGTCTCAGGAGGCCCGGAAGGGGATCCAGCCACACATCCGGAGACTACGAAGCCTAGGAGTACTAGTTCCTTGCCAGTCTGCCTGGAACACCCCCCTACTGCCGGTCAAAAAGCCTCACACAAATGACTATCGACCGGTACAAGACCTCCGGGAAGTAAATAAGAGGGTCGTGGACATACACCCAACTGTTCCCAACCCATATACTCTCTTGAGCTCCTTGGCACCCTCCAGGTTCTGGTATACTGTACTAGATTTAAAGGATGCCTTCTTCAGTCTGCCGCTGGCACCCCAGAGCCAACCCTTGTTCGCCTTTGAGTGGCATGATCCGGAGGAGGGCTGCAGTGGGCAACTCACCTGAACACGGCTACCTCAGGGATTCAAAAATTCACCCACCATCTTCGACGAGGCACTACACGAGGACCTGGGTGAGTACAGAAGGGAGCACCCTGGCCACACCCTCCTACAGTACGTAGATGACATCCTGATTGCTGCCGACACAGCCAAAGACTGTGAGCAAGGGACCCAGGACCTGCTGGCTACCCTGGGGGCCTTAGGATACCGGGCATCCGCGAAGAAGGCTCAGATATGCAGGGAGAGGGTAAGTTACCTGGGATATAACATGGAGGGCGGACAGCGGCGGTTATCAGAAGCCAGAAAAGAAACTGTCCTAAAGATCCCTACTCCCACCTCCCGAAGAGAAGTGAGGGAATTCCTAGGATCAGCTGGCTACTGCCGCCTCTGGGTTCCAGGTTTTGCTGAGATTGCCAAGCCCCTATATGAAGCTACCAAAGAGGGGAAAACATTTAAATGGACTGAAAAAGAAGAAATTGCCTTTAATCAGTTAAAAAAGGCCCTCTTAAGTGCCCCAGCCCTGGGCCTACCAGACATTACGAAACCCTTCCACCTCTTTGTAGACGAACATAAGGGAATAGCAAAAGGGGTTCTAACTCAAGCCTTAGGCCCCTGGAACCGCCCAGTGGCTTACCTGTCTAAGAAACTAGACCCAGTGGCTGCCGGCTGGCCGCTATGCCTAAGAATTATTGCGGCGACAGCACTCCTAGTCAAGGATGCAGACAAACTGACCCTAGGACAGGAGATCTGGATCACGACCCCACACGCCATTGAAGGAGTCCTGAAACAGCCTCCAGATAGATGGATGAGCAATACACGTATGACTCATTACCAGAGCCTCCTACTCAACCCTCCACGAGTGCGGTTCCACCCCAGTGCAGCCCTCAATCCTGCAACCCTGCTGCCCGACCCTGACCTAGGTGCTCCACTACATGACTGTGCGGGAATCCTGGAACAAGTACATGGATTCCGGATGGACCTGAGCAACTGGCCCCTCCCCGATGCCGAGGCTACTTGGTTCACCGATGGCAGCAGCTTTGTGCAAGACGGACACAGGTATGCGGGTGCAGCGGTGGTCACCGAAATGGACACCGTATGGGCGGAGGCTCTACCCTCCGGAACATCAGCCCAGCAAGCAGAGCTCATAGCCCTCACCAAGGCGCTGATGATGGGAGCTGGAAAATGGCTTAACATCTACACAGACAGCCGTTATGCATTTGCCACAGCTCATATTCATGGGGCAATTTATCAGGAGAGGGGGTTACTGACGGCAGAAGGACGGACTATAAAAAATAAGCAGGAGATACTTAACCTGCTTACGGCCTTATGGCTTCCTGCCAAGCTAGCCATTATCCACTGCCAAGGGCACCAAAAAGCTGATAACCCAGTAGCTAGAGGTAATCGAAAGGCTGACCAGGCAGCCAAGGCAGTAGCCCTTACTCCAGTCCCCACCATGACCATACAACTACCAGACCCAGGAGACCCGGTTTTACCAGACCAGCCCAAGTACTCCCAGGAGGAGTTACAGCAGATCAAGAAACTCCCCATGGCCCAGGAGATAAAGGGATGGTGGTATACACCTAACAAGGAGCTCGTGCTGCCAGACCAGCTCGGAGTCTCAATATTAGAGCACATGCATCGGTCTACTCACATGGGGGCCCAAAAATTAAAAGACTTAATCCGACATGCCGGAATCAAGATTCACCAACAGGACACCAAAATAGAGCAAGTTGTATCTGCCTGCAAGACCTGCCAACTCACCAACGCGAGAGCCACATCAAATAAAAAAGGAACCAGGCTCAGAGGCACCAGACCGGGAGCCCAATGGGAAGTCGACTTCACTGAAGTCAAACCAGGAAAGTATGGTTATAAATATCTTTTAGTATTTACAGACACCTTCTCTGGCTGGGTGGAGGCATACCCAACCAAGCATGAAACGGCTCAGACGGTGGCTAAGAAGCTACTAGAAGACATCTTACTCAGGTATGGTTTTCCTGCCATGGTAGGATCAGACAATGGACCAGCTTTTATCTCGCAGGTAACACAGGCAGTAGCCAAGGCGGTGGGGGCAAACTGGAAATTACATTGTGCTTATAGGCCCCAGAGCTCAGGACAGGTAGAAAGAATGAATAGAACCCTAAAGGAGACCCTTACCAAATTAACCATGGAGACTGGCGGGGACTGGGTGACTCTCCTACCGTACACCCTTTACCAGGTTAGAAACATTCCTTACACTCTGGGTTTTACTCCCTACGAGATCATGTTTGGCAGGCCACCCCCTGTTATTCCCAGCCTTCGAGCTGAACTTATTGCTGAGTTTAAAGATCAAGAACTTTTTCTTTCCTTGAGAGGGCTCCAGAGGGTGCATGAGGACATTTGGCCGTGCCTCCGTGCCATCTACGAGGCTGGCCCGACCCCGACACCTCATCAGTACAGGCCGGGAGACTGGGTCTATGTCAAGAGGCACCACTGAGAGACCCTCAAGCCGCGCTGGAAGGGACCCTACATCGTGGTGCTGACAACCCCCACCGCTCTCAAAGTAGACAGCATTGCGACCTGGGTCCATCACACCCACATTCGGCCAGCGGACCCCTCCTCGATCCGGAAGGACTTCGTCACGCGATGGGCCATCAGTCGGGACCAACACAACCCGCTCAAGCTCAAGCTACAGCACATTCGACCCACCTAATATTGGTAACTCTGTCAACTCTGCTTGTCATTGCTCATGCTGCCAGGAGTCCCCACGCCCCCCAAAACATCACCTGGCAGATCATAGACACCACCCCGGGGACAATACTTAATCAGACCTCCCAGAGCCACCCCAGGGACACATGCTTCCCAGAACTTAGCATAAAACCTCCAAACTCTGTTCCCCTTGTCACCATAAATGCAGCCGGTCCCATGATTGGGTCCGTAAGCTACATGACAAGGGGGGAATGAAAGGGCGGGCCTACGCCAGCTGACTCCATCTTGTTCTGTGTCCTTCACCTAGACCACGCCTCCTCCCCTTGACTAACCTCCCGCTCACCCATTCAAACTTCCTGATCAAAACACGCCCCTTCCCCAGCCAATCGGCTGAGGCCACGCCCCTTCCCCAGCCAATCAGCTGCCCCTAGACCCCTACAAAACCTTTGTGCTTTTGAAACTCGCTCTCTCTCCCTGGTATCTCACCGCTGCGTCGGTGCAGGTAGGGGATTGAGCTTGAGCTAGCTCGAATAAAGGCTCTTTTGCTTTTGCATCGGACTCGGCTCCCTGGTGGTCTTTGGGGATCACGAATTCTGGGCATAACAACAGCTGTGTTGAAATATTAATCACTTTGGACCATGGGGCTTCTGCTAACTCACGTGGTACCTTTGTGTAAATTGGAAGATGGTACCACTTTTTAAAAACACTGTATTACTACCTGTTAGAAAAAAACGTCATAATCAATACAAGTATCTATTGATGTGTGTAATGTGAATGATATTCTGCAGAATCACATGATGCACCATTAGCACAATCTGCATTTGGTATGCTAAATAATGGACCTCCAAAAATGTCTGCCTCTTAATCCCCAGAGCCTGAATATGAACCTGATGTATCTGATGTGTACCTGAAATGGTAAAAGGGACTTTGCAGATAGATTAAGTGAAGGATTTTGTGATGCAGAGATTATTCTGGATTGTTAGGGTGAGCCAAATGCAATCACAAGGATCCTTATAAGAAAGAGGCAAGAGGGTCAGGGTTCTAGAGAGAAGATGTGATGAGGACAGAAGCAGAGGTCAGAGAGGAAGGAAGATGCTAAGTTGCTGGCTTTGATGATGAAGAAAGGGCCATGAACCAAGAAATGTAGACACTTGCTAGAAATTAGGAAAAGCAAGGAAATGGATTCTTCTTTAGAGCTACCAGAAGGAATCTAGCTTTGTGAACCCATTTTAGACTTCTGACTTCAAGAACTGTAATAAAGTAAGTTCATACTGCTTTAAGCCACTAAGTTTGTGGTAATTTGTTGTGGGAATAAGAAACGAATTCACTGTGCAGGCAGCCCAGTTTGCCTGGAACTTCCAGGCAAGTTATTTCTGGTCATGAACAATCTTATGCAGTATACCCCATGTGCTCTATACAAATAATCATTGTATTTATATATTATGGATTTTGGTACTTGGAAAAGTGCCCCTGATAGATTGTTTTTAATTTGAGAAAGAGGTTTTTAGTCTCTTCTATACTTTCCTGGAGGGTCTGGATGCAGAAGGAATGAAGACGATAAATTGATCCATTGTTTCTCCCAAGTGTGATAGGCCTGTTACCTGGTTTCGCAGATGTAGCACTTTGCTTATTAGGTTTCTGATCCATAGAGATGAATATTTTCTGAATGAGTTGATAAAACTGAAGTATTAATCAGAATACGGTTTTTGTCTCCTCTTATGACACAATGTCTCTTCAGTGGACATTGCTGGATGCACATGGACAGAATTTACCTCCCAATACCAATTTTTGCTACAACATTCCTTTGTTATTTGTGCCATTGCTATAGTTATACTGTTGCAAAGGTTGTTTAGAAGATACTGTACCTAATCCCATGTTAATTCTCTTAGATCAAGTCTGATTATTATTGAGGCATGCCATTGTGGCAGCTTACACTCCAGGAAGAGAAATAAATTTTATATCTGTGCCAATTCCAGCAGATTTAAGTAGGTTTTCATAGTATGCTGTCTTGAGAATGATTCTGAGGTGCAGGGGGACAATACTGTGCTTGATTACTAATGTCTGCCATAGATGTGAGAATGACGTCAGACTAGCCTCATACATTACATCCTCATGATGACTCTTAGTCATCAGAAACATTTATTTGTTAAGCATCTTCTCTATACGAGGCACTGTAATAGATATTTTAAATAGAGATATGAATAAGACATGCTTCTGGTCCCAAAGGAGCTGATATTAGTAGAAGAGACATGTAAACAAATTATATTACACGTTTGATAAAAAACAAACAAACAAATAGAATGTGTTAGAGACACAAAGGAGGAAATAGTTAATTCCAGTGAGGGAGAATGCTCCAGAAAGAAATTAATGCTTAAGTTAAATATTGAAAGGTGTGTTCATGTTGTCCATTTTACCTGCTGGGGTTGAGGAATAGAAGAGAGTCAGTCATTCCAAGCAATGATGGTAGGAGCAAAGAAACATTATATGAAACAACTCTGTTGTTTACAGTATGTTTATGGTATGTTTAAGAAGCTAAGTATAGTTGGAACATAGAAAGTGAGAGAGGATGTAATGAAAAGGAGCTCATGGTTAGATCAGGGAGATCCTTGAATGCTATACTAAGAACAGTGGGGAGATATTTGGAGATTTTTTTTTAATTTTTTTTAACGTTTATTTATTTTTGAGACAGAGACAGAGCATGAACGGGGGGAGGGTCAGAGAGAGGGAGACACAGAATCTGAAACAGGCTCCAGGCTCTGAGCTGTCAGCACAGAGCCCAACCCGGGGCTCGAACTCACAGACCGCGAGATCATGACCTGAGCCGAAGGCCGCTTAACCAACTGAGCCACCCAGGCGCCCCGAGATATTTGGAGATTTTAATCAAGGGATTAACAGGATCAGATTTGCATTTTAGAAATATCAAGTGGAGGGGCGCCTGGGTGGCTCAGTTGGTTAAGCGTCTGACTTCGGCTCAGGTCATGATTTCATGGTTCATGAGTTCGGGCCCCGCGTTGGCTCTGTGTTGACAGCTCAGAGCCTAGAGCCTGCATTGGAACCTGTGACTTCTTTCTCTCCCCTCTCCTGTTCACACTCTGTCTTTCTCTGTCTCTCAAAAAATAAGTGTTAAAAAAATTTTAAACAAACAAAAAAGAAATATCCAGTGGATGAAATGTAATGGATAGACTGGAAAAGACAGAACTGGGTACAGGGAGACTAAATCAGAGGCTATTACAGAAGAAGAGAGGTGTTGAAGCCTGAATTAAGGCATTGTGTATACATATGAGAAATTAAGAACTCAGAATATAGAGGGGCCAGTGGAGAAGAAGGAATCTAGGGTGATCCTAAATTTTCTTTCTACCTTAGGTAGTTGAGAAGATGTAAAAGCCATTCCATGAGCTGGAGAACTTAAAATGAGGAGCAGATTTGGGGGGCAGGAGGTGGGATGATGAGCTTAATTTTGAACACACAAAGTCTCGAGCACCTTCAATGTGTCCATGAGGAATTATCCAGTAGGCAGTCAGAAATTTATTCTACTGCTGTGTGGCAAGTGAGATTACAGATAGATTTGGAGGTCATCAAGCATAGAGGTGGTAGTTTTAAGGTATGAATGAGATTGCTTCAGGGAAGTTTGTGGAGTGAGGGGAAAAAAGGAGAAGGAGGGTGGGGGAGTAGTGCAGAATCCCAGAAACAGGCATTTTAAGGGAGTGTAATCCTAGCTGAAAAAGATGTGGGAAAGGTAGGAGGGGAACCAGAGAAACTATTGCATTCTAGTGTGCCCTCTTGTGGTGGTCTGAGTTTTTTTTTCCCCCAGAATAAATATCCCCTTTGCTCTCTTCAGTTTCCAGTCTTCCCTGTCCCTGACTAATTTGGATTCATAATTCCCAGCCCTACTCTACCTGTAAAACTGGGGCTACCAGGTTCTCTGGCAGTCACTTCCAAAGTGTAAAACACCCCATTAATTGCTACAATGTAAGAGCGATTTGGAACACCCCCCTGCAAAAGAGCAAACATTGGAGGGTTCCTCAGTTTCTACATTTATATGTTCCCCACCTCTTTTGTCTGTTCTACTGGCCATATTAATTTCAGTAAATCCAAGTTCTCATTACATCCCCTTCCTTTACAATTAAATAGCTCCCTTTATAACTAAAATGTATTTATTTTATATTTTTAGTATAGAAGGTATATATTCTATATTATAGTAAGACCTATATATGGTTTAAAAACCAAATAGTAACAAAAAATTATAGTGTTCAGCTTCACCTTTTTTCACCAACCAAGCTCAAATACCTGAAGTAGCCAGTTTTGAAATATATTAGCTATTTATTTTGCTTTTTTTTAAATCTCAATAATGCTAAACAATATGGCTATACCGGCATGGCTTGGAGATACTGAGGGTTCAGCTCCAGACAACTGCGAAACAGTGAATATTGCAATAAAGTGAGTCAAATGATTTTTTTTTGTTTTCCCAATGCATGTAAAAGTTATGTTTACACTATACTGTAGTCCATTAAGTGTACAATAACATGTCTACAAAAACAATGTACAGACTTTAATTGAAAAATACTTTATTGCTAAAAATGCGGACCATCATCTGAGCTTTGAGTGAGTTGTAATCACAGATCACCACAATAAATATAATAATAATAAAGTTTGAAATACTGTGAGAATTACCAAAATGTAACACAGAGACACACAGCAAATGCTGTTGGAAAAATAGTGCCAACAGAATTGCTCGATGCAGAGTTGCCACAATTCTTCAGCTTGTAAAAAATGCAACTCTCTGTGAAACTCAATAAAGCAAAGTGCAGTAAAACAAAATATGCTATATAGTGTTTCTTGAGTTATTTCAGATATTAGCTGTTGATTTCCCATTATGATAGATGAAGATTAAACTCTCACTCTTTCTCTTCCACTTCTCTTCTTCATCCTTCTAATATAGTTATAGCATGTATTTTGGTTAATGATAATGTTTATATTGTGATTGTGCAAACACTGTACACTAAAGAGACAAGTAGTTAATTGTGATTACATTTCTCTTGTACACTTTTTCGTCATTTCTAGAGATAATAACTGCTTTTCACTTCCATATTTTAATATATTCCTATCTTTTCCATCATATCTATCATGTCTGGGGTTTTTTTTTTTTTTCAACATGCTCAAGTAAGTTAGCTTATCTAAAAAATGCTTTTCTGGAAATCCCTTTTTAGAGCTTTATGTTCTGCTCCGATCTTCTGGACTATTTCCATTCCTGGTTCCTAGAAGCTTTTAGGCTTTCCACTTTATCATTGATATTCTGAAATTTCATAGTGATGTGCGGACTTTGTATCCTATTGTGCTGGACACACGGTAGACTCTCAGGCTCTAGAAATTTTTATTATTTCTTTTTATAATTTCTGAGCTCCATAAGGACAGTGATTTTTATCTATTTTATTTATTTCCGTGTCCCCAGCACCTGAATAATAACAATGCCTGATTCATGATAGGCACATATTATTTTTTGAATTAATTAATTGCTATTTACATTTAAAATAATATAAAGTAATGCCAATAAATCCCCTAGCCAGGGCAAGTAATAGAATATTAGTGGTACCTTAGTGCCCCCCTCCCCAGCATATGCCTTTCTCCTATCTGCCTCCACCTAGAGGTAGCAACTACTCTGGCTGTTGTATTAATAACCCTCTTGGTTTTCTTGTAGTTTTATCACCTATATGTGTTATAGATGATATTATAAATGACATATTGTTCAGTTTTTAGAAATTGAAAAGCAAACACAAATCTAGTTGCATGAGGAAAAGATAATATTGCTCCTGTTAAAGTCTTCCAGGAAAACAGGTTTTGGGTCAAAAACTGACTTCAGCTTCTCTGAGAATTTAATAAAGTCATTTCTGGGAAAATGAGTGAATTATATCATGAAGTTTGGTGTTACTGATGAAAATCCTATGATCCATCTAATTTACTTTTTCTATTGTAAGTAATTTTTTCTTTCTATCTGTTAATTTGTAAAATGCTTTCTTTATTCTTTATTTAGTTTAGGAATTTGATCAGGGTATGCCTAAGTGTTTCTTAGAATATAAGCTCCATGAAGGTAGGGATTTTTGTCTGTTTTGTTCACTGATATATCTAAAATGCCTAGAACAGTGCCAGACACATAAATAATAGATCCTTGTTAAATGTATTGATTAAATTAATATGTGGAAGCATAAATTAATAGATGTATGGGTGAATGGATAAATAAATCAATCTTGTCTGCAATTCAGAGGGCCCTTTCTTTAGCTTAGGGAAATTTTCTTCTCTCATTTTCTTAATATGACTTCTCTTCCCAAGTCTTTTTTCTCACTCCACAATCCACCCACCCATATTCACATGGTAGGTCCCTAAATATCTTGTCCCTCATTGACTCTGTTCCTTTATTATTATTATTATTATTATTTTATCATTATTTCAGTGATTTGGTATAAATCTTGCATTTAATTTTCTAGTCCAGTAATTCAGAGCTCATTAGTGACCCATCATTTTTCATTTTATTATTTATTTAAAACGTTTTAAAACTTTGAGCTTTCAGAAAGTTTTTGATATGTGTGTGCTGTACTTGACTTTCTTTAGGTGGTTTTTATTACCCTTTAGTCAGGTCTTCACATATCTTGTCTAATAGTTTTATTTCCCTTTGACTGCTGAGATATAATTTTGTTTATATGTTTGTTTTTATGAATGATAACTTTGTAAGCCCTGATGTAGATTGAAAAAGGCGTATTTAGGTCAGTACCGCTAGAACACCAACTGTATGTAAGTATGAAAAGTGTTCTATACAAAAGATATCACATAAGAATTTTAAACCTCACACCATTGTATTTCCAGAGAACAGTTGGCATTTCTTTACAACACTGATTGTCCCAGTGTAGAACTGAAAATTCCAATATTTGGGCCTAGTCACCTTGGACACAAATTGTACTCTGAAATGCTGTTCTTTAACAGAGAGCAGACAAGCACAATATTTAAGTTTGTATGCAAGGGCTCAAAAGCTAGCACAAAGCTAATGAGCAAAAAAGAAAGAATTGAAATGACTGTTAGATCTAAATTTTCGGAGAACCTGTTAACATGAGTATCCTATCAAACTAAATTCCAGTTTTTTACTAAAAGATTTTTAACCCCGGGGCACATGGGTGGCTCAGTTGGTTGAGCATCTGACTCTTGATGTAGGCTGAGGTCATGATTTTATAGTTCATGGGTTTGAGCCCTGTGTTGGGCTTTGCGCTGTCAGCACAGAGCCTGCTTGGTATTCTCTGTCTCCCTCTCTTTCTGCCCCTGTCTTGCTAGCTCCCCCTCTCTCAAAAATAAATAAACATTTAAAAAAATAAAAGGTTTTTTACACCTTAAGAAATGGTTCACATTGATCTTTCTTTAATAAGGCTTCCATACATCTGGATGAATATCTAAATCCTGATATTCCATATAAAGATTTGCTGTCCCATCCCATGACAGAGCTCTTGGCTTCACCCTCCTAGGACTTAACAGTATGGCCAAGGAAGATAAGTCCAGTTGGTGCCTGTTCCCCACCATCCTGATTAATTAGGTAGCACCTACTGTACAATGGTAACTACTTCACATTCTGGACTCCCTAATCCAGAGGAATTGGGAGCCTTCAGGTGGTGGACATACAGTTTCCTTGCTTAGACCTAATCTTAATTGCTGCCAAGTGTTTGTCTAAGTGCTAATCAAAAACAAACTTCACTTGGAAACTCCTCTGTGTTAAAACCTGGATAAAGCCAGTAAAGAGAATTTCTATGATTTCAATGGTCCACATTGTGTGGGAATTATAAAGGACCAATAAAAAACACTTGTCTTCCCTGCCTAGGTTCAGAACCAATTGAAATATAAATTTAAGAATCAGATAGATGGAGACCGAAGTATCATCTTCATTACTAATAAAGATGGTTGGAGAAGATGGTTTTAGTGTGGACTCTCTAATGCTGGGCTCCAGAATTAGGCAGACTTACCTAGGCAATTACAAGCAATGCTGAAAAACAGAGACTCCAGGCCAAAAGTAGGCCCCTTATTGCATGGCAAGGAGCTGATCAGAATGCATGTTCTCTATAGGCATTCAGACTCCTGGGAGAAAAGCAGAGAGCAAAGGCCTGAGCCAAGTACATTCAGATATTTCTCTCAAACATACTAATCTTACAACTCATTCTTCCTCACTTGGGCAGAAAAGAAGGAGTGCTAGTCTACTTGAAGTTCTTCCACATGGAAACATGAGAAGTAAAGATTAAGTGTTCCCTCTAACACAGCTCAGTGATAAATTCAGTATTTCCATTTGCTTGAAGCTGTCTGTCTCTTCAGGACCAAAAATATCACAATTTTGCTATAACAAAAAAAGCTATTAGGATATTTTAGGAAGACTTAAGTACAGTGCAGATAGCTTAATTTCATAGATCATAATTAAAGATACATCAGCGAAGTATTTAAAAAACCTCATCTAAATGCTGTAACAAAATATGAATAAATTCTGCTTAAAGGCAAATGTACCAAAAAGAATCCATTCACAACTATTTGCCAAGTAGGAACACTAAATATTGTACCTTTTGAGCATGATATGTGCCTCTACTTACTAGAGTTCTGAAATGAGGCTTCAGGTTAGAAATTTCTCTATATTATCTGAGTTCATGTAATATCCACATGTTGGGGACAATGGAAGGGAGAAAAGAGAAAATGAGGAGTTTTCAGGGATGGGCACAATGTGTAAAATTGTAGATGATCTGGGCCATGTGTTTGATGCAGAGATAGGGAGAGTATTGAATGACAGTGGGATAGTGGGAGTGATGTGAGCAAGGTATGTGTGATAGTCATGGCATTGGGGACAGTGTGAATAATGGGGGAGAATAGTATGAAGTCACTTTGAAAATGAAAGGGGAGCAATGTGAATAATAGTGACAGGACAAGATCAGAATGTATGTGATAATGGGTAGTTATGATCAGTGTTGTGTGTCATACTGTGGAAGATGAGAATTGTGTGTGCGTGTGTGTGTGTGTGTATGTGTATGTGTGTGTGTGTGCTTGTGTGAGAATGTGAGGAGGGAGAGAAAATAGTGGGAAAGGACACAATGAGAGAGTGGGATTATTGTGTTTAAAAATGTTGATTGGGTATTTCAAGTAGTAATAGGAGGATTTATAAAGACAGTGGGTGGAATGGGGAAAGTTTATGGGTTGGTAGAAGACAGATACATAGTGGAAGTGATAGGGTTAGTGTTTGTGTGTGTGATGCTGGGGAAAATGAGAAGTGTATCTACTTTTGGGAGCAGATAGGTGCAGTGAGTATGAGTGATAAGGGGAAATGGAAAAGCGTTACGATAATTTGGAATGTGGACATCATGAGTGTCTGGGGTTGTTGAATAAAGTATATGATGGGAAAATGCAGAGTTTCGTATGTCAGTGATGAACAGGAAGAGTATGTGTGTGACAGTAGAGGTGACATGGGTATTGGTTGTGAGTGTGTATGATAGGGAGATGGCATGAGCATGTGGGAAAAATTTGGTAGATGATGAAGGTTTTATAGTGGGGATATGGACTATGTATGATAGTGGGTGTGGTTAGAAACTGTTAGTGTAGGTATTGAGTGATTGTAGGTGTGATTGTGAATGATGTTGGTATGTGTGACAGTGGGGGGATGATTAGAACTAGTTGTATTTGACAGCGAGAGTCATGGTACTGTATAGACATTGTGTATGTGATAGTACAGGATAGGACTGTACATACAAAAATGAGAGTAATAGAGATAGTGTGCACGCTCGTGGGATAGTTTGGGGAATTGGGACAGTGTGGAGAGATCATAAGTCATAAATCATAGTCATTAGTCATAGAGGGAATCATGTGTGAATAAAATAGTCTGTTAAAGACCGTGTGTGTGAGAGAGAATGAGACAGAAATTTTTCATGTTTTGTGATGGGCATTTGGAATTGCATTTGGATATATAAGTAACAAATCTGAAAATGAATTGTTTAAAATGATTAGGGGATATTTTATCTTATCTAAAAACCAGTGAATTGAAGTCCAGGGCCTCCATGATTTCATCAATGTCTCAGGCCTCTCACACATGGTTTCATGATCTTTAGCACGTGGCTCCCATCTTTCAGGTTCCTCATGGTTGTAGGATGCCTTCTACAACTCCATCCGTCATTTCTGTGTTCCAGATAGGATAAGGAAGAGGAGAGGACAAAATACCTTGTCAGTAGAATTAGTCTCCTTTATATGGAGCTTTCCAAAAAATCTTACCCAACAATTTCCACTTATATCCATTGGACAGAAATGTCACATATGGCCACCACTGTCTGCAAGGTGTCTGGGAAATGTAAGTTTATGGCTGAGAATGTTGTCACCTATAATAAAAATCAAGGTTTATTTCGTAAGAAAGAACGTTGGGTAGGATGCAGCCAGTAGAAAAGGAGAATGTTTGCAAATATGGGAGAGAATGTACAATTAAAAGATCAGAATCCCATGGGTAACAGATAAAGGCAGGATTCAGGGTATAGGGGCACTATAAGACTGGCACAGTTTCCGATGCTGGTGATACCATGGTAAACAAAAATAACCATGTTTTCTCTGCCCTCATGGAGCTTACTGTCTTGTGATTAAAGACAGACATTAATCACAGACCCAAACATTTGTGAGGCTGACATTGTCAGAAGTGTTGTGAAGTATATGGTTCTGTGAATAGATTTAAAGAGGGTTTGACCTACCCTGGAAGGCCAGTGATGGAGGAAGTGACAATTGAACAGAGACCAGAGGGCAGATTCAGAATTAACTGGTGGAAGGATTGATGGATGGTTGGGATGGAGGAAGAATATTCCCAGAAGAGGAAATGGCATAAAAAAAGCACTCATATGCTCTATTTGTTTTTAAAATGTATTTTATTTTTATTTCATTTAGAATATTTGCTGTTGTTATGTGTTCTTCAAGTTCACTAATCTTTACTAGTTAATTCCATCCAGAGAATTTTTCATTTTGAATATTATGGTTTTTATTATTAGACATGATTTGCACCTTATTAAATATGTCTCATTTCTCTACCTAACATGACCATTCTTCTAGTTTTTTGCATATAAGGAACACAGTTGTAGTAACTTTTTAAATGAGTTTGTCTGCTAAATATAACCTCTATGTAAGTTGTGGATCAGTTTGGATTTATTTATTTATTTGTTTGTTTATTTATTTATTTATTTATTTATTTTCCTTACGATGGGTCACATTTTTCTGTTTCCTCACATGCCTGGTTATTTATTTACTTATTTATTTTTGAATGCCAGCCATTATGAACTTTACCTTTTGAATTTTACATTTTGGTGAAATTTTGGTAAATTTTTTTACCTTTTGGTGCTAGATATTTTTGTATTATACATCGTCTTGAGGTTTATTATGTGATGTAATTATTTGGTAGCAGTTAAATCTTTTTTGAGTCTTGCTTTTAAGATTTGTTAGGCAGGGCCACAGTAGTGTTTTGCATAAAGCTAATTATTCCAGACTACTAAGGCAAGGCCCTTTTCAATACCCCATACCTCATGAATTATGAGTTTTTCTGTGCTGGATGGTGGGAACAGGTGGGAATAGGCATGATCCCCAGACCTGTTTGATCTTCTGACACTTGTTTCCTCTAATCTTTTCAGGTGGTTCTTTCCCCAGTATTGGATAATTTCCTTATATGTATTAAGTGATCAATTTTCTGCTGAATACTTGATAGCAATCTTTCAAAATTCTCCAGAATTCTCCTTAAGTGCAGCTCTCTGCTTTTTGGTATTCTGTTCTCTGAACTCTAGCCACCTTGGTCTTTCTGATCTCATCTCTGTCACTTACAACAAAGGAAACCCTCTGGGTTCTGATTGCATTCTCCTTCATTGCACCACAAACTGGAAACTCTCCCAAGTTGTAAAGGCTCACCTCATCTCCCGCCCCCTTCATCTCTCAGGAATGACTATTTTTCACTGACTGATGTCCTATGTCTTAAAAACAATGATTTCATATCTTTGTCCCTTTGTCCCTTTGTCCTTTTTTTCATGTTTTTGTCATGTTGGAGGGTAAATCCAGTCCCTAGCTTGCCTCTTAGGAAGATATGTGGTGGAAACTTGTTAGATAATCCTTTCCTTTTCTTTTTCTTTTCCTTTTATCTCCTCCTCCTGTCTTTTCCCTTGAGCTTGCAGATATAAGTGACAGTTTTACTTCTAAAAATTTCATTATCAAGATGAGGAGGGAGAGTCTGAACAAGACAAGAAACATTCAAAATCAGGGATTTGGAGAAGATTTTGGATCACAGGGAGTATGAACACATATTCCAAGGGTAACTCTTCATGACTTCATACTTAAGAAACTTCTGAATATAAAAATAAAATTAAAGAGGAGATTAACCTCCTTTCAAAGGATGGATGTTTAAGGCTTGCAATAGATACAGGACTTGGCTCCAAGCCAGGGAGCTTCCAAGACTAATAGTAAGTGTTAGGGTAATTGTGCTCTAATCTCCAACAATGTCCTACATAAGAATGAACCCATACATAGGACAGGAGCCCATGGTGTGGATCACAGGCTTATAGCTTTACCCAATTTCAGAGATTATAAATCACTAAGAAGGTTATGATGGTGAGAAAACATGTATAAAGAACAAAAAGAGCTTTAGCCAGGCTTCATATTTTGTTAACATCAAAAAATTCATCAGTAGAGATAAACCCTACAAATGTAGTGATCGTGGGTCTTTGAACCAGAGTTCAAATGTTAATTCAATATAGTTGAATAAATGGTGAAGGGAACCTATAGGAATGCAGTCAATGTAGAAAAGCCTTTAGGAGCAAGTGAGACTTGAGTTTAAAAGTCACATTCAATATCCTGCTAAATTTGTATTGTTTCTTCATGCTGCAATGACAGAAATAGACTTCTGCCATTGTTTAAACATCAGAACAATTTAGATTTGCATAATTCCCCACTAAGAACAAAATCTTCATAGGTAAGTTACTGAGGAAGCATAGATTATTTTAGGCACTAAGTATGCATTTCTGAATTACTTTCCATAAAAATGAATATTTATTTGGCTTTTGAATAGGTAAGGACACCCCTAGCATTTTTTAAAGAATGGAGTAAATGACAGTGGAAAAGAAAGTAATAGTTTGCATGTTTTCCTTGATCAAGAATTCATGAACAAAATTAAGAGGCAAGCCACAACCTAAAATAATGTATTTGCAACAAATATGATAGACGGAAGGTTAATATCTTTAATATTTAAAGAACTCTCACAGAAATAGAAATGACTAAAGAACATTGTAAGTGTGTTCCCCTTCATTAATCATAAAATACAGTTTAAATCAATTAAATATTTTGCCTATCAAATCAGAAAATATTTTTTTAATTTATTTAAAACATTTTTTAACATTTATTTATTTTTGAGAGACGGAGAGAGACAGAGCATGAGCGGGTGAGGGGCAGAGAGAGAGGGAGACACAGAATCCGAAGCAGGCTCCAGGTTCTGAGCTGTCAGCACAGAGCCTGACGTGGGGCTCAAACCCATGAACTGTGAGATCATGACATGAGCTGAAGTCAGACGCTTAACCAACTGAGCCACCCAGGTGCCCCAGGAAAGATATTTTTAAAACATACTTAATATGATCAAGGGTACATGAGAACTCATATGCATTACTAGTGCTGATAAAACTTTCTGGAAAGCATTTTGGTATTGAATAACAGCCTTAAAATAGTTTATACCCCTTTGACCTAGTAATTCCATTTCTAATAATATGCTATAAGGAAATAATTGGAGATATGCACAGAGCTTTGTGTGGAAAAAAATCACCACAGTGATAATCTAATGAACAAAAATAAATGGAAGCAACACCCTGTTAATCAGCTGAGTAGGTAAATTTATATAATGGGATATTTTATAATTATAAAGAAGTTTGCAAAGGCTTTTTAATGTCTTGGGAAATCTTATGTCTGAATAATTGTTATGTAACATTATCCGCTAAAAACAATCTCAGGTGCAGCATATTAATTATCATTGTCCATGTGGAGGGGTGTGTGTGCAATGTTGGAATTGGTATGGACCATTTTCCCAGTGTTTTTCAGTTGATCCTCGTTTCATAAAATGAAATCAGAAAATGCCATAAGCTGAAGTGTGTGATGACTTAAGTCCAGCTCCCTACCTGTTACAGTTGTTGGTAATGTTTCATGATTCTCAATTTAGGTTGTTTATAAATTTTATATTGATGGTGAGCATTGAAGATACATATGGAGCTAAGTCATAACCTAGGTATCTAAGAACATTCAGATATACCTGTGGATTTTCCAGTGCACATGACAGAGGGCCTCTAAGTCACAAGATAACAAAGGCTCATATGGTAAGATTTGAAATATCAAACACCCTCAAACTGCATGGAGGTTCTACTTACAGGCTTCCTCCTCTTGTCTCTTCTGATAATCTTCTGCTTTTTAATGGAATGTTAATTGCTATAGGTTATGGGAGTGAGGAATTAACTGGAAGGGAACAAGGAATTGTTCATTGTGATGGAAGATGTAACCTATTTAAATTTATGCCGAGATAATTTGATGTAATCTTGAGATGTTACTTTCCCTGCTCTCATGTTGCAAATTGGCATCGAAAACTCAATAAAGTATCTTAAACTTGTGCAAGTCTAACTGGACTCAGTTTTGTTTCCATTTGACTGAGATGCATTAGTCCTTGAAAATAAGTAATGCATGTGTTTTTGCTCATCATTGTTTCCCCAGAATTTATCACAATGCATAGCCACTTAGTAGGCATACTTTAAAATTTCTTTTACAATTCTTACACATATACAAATAAAGGAGATAAAGTTAAGTTAGCTCCCACCCAGAAAACGTGAAAGAAGGATTTAAGAATTCTGTAGTGCTCACTTTGAACCACCATAATGTTTTTGTAATTTAATTTTTTTTTCATTTTAATTCCAGTATAGTTAACGTACAGTGTAATATTAGTTTCAGGTGTACAATATAGTGATTCAATAATTCTATACATTGTCTGTGCTCATCATAAGTATTTTCTTTAATCATTATCACCTATTTCACCCATTCCCCCACCTACCTCCTCTCTGGTCACCATCAGTTTGTTCTGTATAGCATAAATATATATATATATATATATATATATTTATATATATTTATATATACTGCATCTTCTTTATCCATTCATGTATTGATAGACACAATACAGTGGGCTGTTGCTTTCATAATTTGGAAAACTGCAATAAGCATAAGGGTGCATATATCCCTTTGAATTAGTGTTTTTGTATTTTTTTGATAGATACCCAGTAGGAAGCACCATAATGTTTTATGTTTGGGTCTCAATGTATATAGTACCTATGCAGAAGTTTCAAGAAGGACCCATTATTTCATAGGATTATTCTATCATTGACTTAGAAAAGGGTGTTGTAGTCTCATGCTATGATTTTGTTTTTATTATTTCTTCTTGCATATCTGTTAAATTATGATTTGTATATTATTTATATTATCCAGTGAACTTTTCATCTAAAGTAATGTTTTGGCTTAAAGTATTATGTCTGCTCTTAATACATCATCTTTTGTTTATTGTATGCCATAACTTATTCCATCCTTTTGTTTTTATCCTTGATATATGTTTGTGCTTGAGATACTTCTCTTTTGTATTGCATGCAATGGAAAAATGTATTGCATAAATTTCCTTTGATTAAAGCACCACAGAATATCGGTAATTGCAGTTTTGATTTCCTCTTTGAAGGAAAGCTTCATTTATTCCCTCTCCAATGTACTTCCTGTAAGCTTCATTTATTCCCTTTCCAATGTGCTTCCTGTCTATGTAGTTCCAAGTTTCTGCCCTATACCATTTTCATTCTGCCCCAAGAAAATCTTTTAACATTTCTAGTAGGGTAGATCGACTGATGGTGAATTCCTTCAGTTTTTGTTTGTCTGAGAAAATATTTCTCCTTCACTTTTAAAGGATACTTCGCTAGATATAGAAATGTAGGGGCACATGGGTGCCTCAGTCAGTTAAGCATCCGACTCTTGATTTCAGCTCAGGTCATAATCCCATGTGGTTTGTGATCAAGTCCCACATCAGGCTCTGTGTGCTGACAGTGTGGAGCCTACTTGAGATTCTCTCTCTCTCTCTGCCTCTTCCCCACTCATGAGGCTCTTCTCTTTCTCTCTCTCTTTCAAGATAAATAAATTAACTTAAAAAAAGAAGTGTGCATCAGTGTGTTTTTTCTTTAATGTTTTAAAATATTTCCTTCCACTCCCCTTGCTTACATGATTTCTGATGAAAAGCCTTCAGTAATTCTTATCCATGTTTCATTATAAGTAAGATACTTTTTTCTTCTAGTTTCTTTCAAGATTTTCTCTTTGTCATTGGTCTTCTACAGTTTGTTTTTTTTTTTTTAATTTTTTTTTCAATGTTTATTTATTTTTGGGACAGAGAGAGACAGAGCATGAACGCGGGAGGGGCAGAGAGAGAGGGAGACACAGAATCGGAAACAGGCTCCCGGCTCTGAGCCATCAGCCCAGAGCCCGACGCGGGGCTCAAACTCACGGACCGCGAGATCGTGACCCGGCTGAAGTCGGACGCTTAACCGACTGCGCCACCCAGGCGCCCCTGGTCTTCTACAGTTTGAATATGATGTGCCTCAGTGTAAATCTTTTAGTATTTACCTATTTGGTGTTATTTGAGTTTCCTGGATCTATGATTTGTTGCCTTCATTAATTTTGGAAAATTCTTAGCTATTATTATTTGCAGTATTTCTTCTGCCCCATTTTTCTCCCTCTGCATTCCATATATGCATATGTTGCATCTTTTGAAATTGTCCCATAGTTCTTAAATGTTCTATTTTTTAAAGTTATTTTTCCTTTTTAACTTTCAGTTTGGGAATTATCTCTTAATCTACCTTTAAGCTTTCCTCAGTTGTGTCATCTACTAATGAGTCCACCAAAGGCATTCTACACTTGTTATGATTTTTTTTTCTAGAATTTCCTTTTGATTCTTAGAATTTCCATCACTCTGCTTACTTTACCCATATCCTTTCATGTTTGCTTTTTTATTATTAGATCCTTTAACATATTAATTACAGTGTGTTAAATTCCCTGTCTGATAATTCAAACAGCTCTGTCATATTTGAATCTAATGCTTCCTTTGTCTTTTCAGAGCTTTTCTTCTTGCTTTTTGGCATGCGTTCTAATTTTTTGTTGAAAGCTGGATGTGATGTATTAGGTAATAGGAACTGAGATAGATTGGTCTCTAGTGTCAATCTTGCTAGCAGCTGGGCTTTGTTTAAAGTTTCTTTTAGTATTAGGTGCCAGAGGTTCCATATTCTTCTTGGATCCTTCATTTTGTTTCCTTTCCTGAGTTTGGGCTTCCTTAGAGAGTCTTTGTCTTGCAGCTCATTCAGCTATAACCCACTGTTAATACACTTAAGCCCTGTTGGTGTGGTGGTATGGTATGGGATAAAAGGGAGTGTTTTATAATATTCCAATTAAGTCTCAGAGTTCTAGTGGGCCTGTGACCTTTACAGGTATTTTTCTTGTGTAGTCCCCCTCTCTGTGCCCCTACCTTAGGTGAGATAGGAAAGCTAGAGGGGGCTGGAGTGAGAAGGATGTCCTTCCTACATGACTCTGGAACAAGGCTCTGGTGGTCCTTTGTCCTGGGAAGTAGGCCTTTGTTATGGAAAAGGCTTTGGGCATACTTCATAAGGATATTCAAAAGGACTCTTTCCCTCTTCCTGCCAGGGCCACAAGGGTGTCTTTTTTGGATCTGCACTGTGAGAACCTGGTGAGATTCCTGGAAATAAAGCCCGTGAAAGTGTGCCTGCCCCTAAGACTAGCACTCCCGAGAGTTTCTCACTTTCACTCTAGTCCACATTCAGCCTCCAGCAGCTTGTCAAAATTATCAGTTAGGTGTCCCTACAAGTTTATAGTTCTAGTGGCTTCTGTTTCAGGTAAGCATATCTCATTTGTGACTCTGGATTTGCCTATCCCTCATGATTTCAGGACGGTGGTTTGTTCTGAAACCTCATTTCCCTGTTGGGTCCAAGAAAAGTCATTGATATTTAGTTTGTTTAGCTTTTTGTTGTTTTAGTACTTCTTTTCAAGGCTGTTCTTCACATTGATTGTGTTGAGAAGAAAAGCAGAGACGAAACAAGGAGTCAATAAATATTGTGGATTCCTGAAAACCAGAGAAACCTAGGCCCTGTATTTCAGGGGTGGGAAGAAACCCCAGGTAGGTTTGCCAAGATCTTCTAGCAATGTGGCCTAGTGCTTCACTTCCTGGGTAAGGCCAGGAGAGATCAAAACTACAAAATAAAAATAGTTGTGTGGTGTCTATAAGGATTTTGAGCTTTAGGCCTCCCCACATAGTCTCTCACAGCTCAGGGTATCATAGGAGTATAAGAATATGTTAGACAAAGACAACATCACAGAGATAAACAGTCCCCAGCATATGATAGGAGCTGCAGAATATTTCCCATGTATACGAATGGTATATGACACTCTCAGAGAGTAAGACCCCAAGAGGGTTTTGTAGTAATGAATGATGCTTAACTCAACAGCTACCTGGTTGGACAGACATTGGTAAACCAGAGATGACATGAATGCCAGAATGGATATAGTATACTCAACAGTTATCACCCATTCTGATGTTTTGACACTAAGGTCCCATAACTTAACACACAACCCCAAAGAAAGGGTCGTAAGGAGAACTCCATACTGCTGAAGATTGAGTTTTAACCACTCAATGGATTGGGAAGTTGAAATAGAATTTATAAATTGAGTTACAGAGAAAAACAAAACATATTTCCTGTATACCTGAATTCATCAGATAATATCCATACCTGATGAACGACCAGCAGCAGAGAGTACGTGATAAATGCTGAGTATTCCAAACAAATATATCTATTCAAAACATGAGACACATGGCTCTTACTAATTGAAAACCACAGTGGTCTTACCTCAAGGCAAGAGTGACATCATGTCAGGGGACAGGGAAGATGGCGGCGTAGGAGGACGCTGGGCTCACCGTGCGTCCTGCTGATCACTTAGACTCCACCTACACCTGCCTAAATAACCCAGAAAACCGCCAGAGGAGTAGCAGAACGGAGTCGCCGGAGCCAAGCCCAGACAAGAGGCCCACGGAAGAGGGTAGGAAGGGCGGCGAGGCGGTGCGCGCTCCACGGACTGGTGGGAGGGGCAGCTCGCCGGCCAAGCAGAGCCCCCGAGTCTGGCTTGCAAAAAGCGGAGGGGCCTGACGGACTGTGTTCCGACAGCAAGCGCGACTTAGTGTCTGGGAGGTCATAAGTTAACAGCTCTGCTCAGAAAGCGGGAAGGCTGGAGGACAAAGGGAAGGAGAGCTGCTGAGCCCCCTGACGACAGAGCTCAGGTTGGTGGGGAACAAAGGCACTCGCCAGCGCCATCTCCCCACCCATCCACCAGCCAAAATCCCAAAGAGAACCAGTTCCTGCCAGGGAACTTGCTCGCTCCGCGCAAACACCCAACTCTGAGCTTCTGCGGAGCCAAACCTCCTGCAGCGGATCTGACTCCCTCCTGCTGCCACAGGGCCCCTCCTGAAGTGGATCACCTAAGGAGAAGCAAGCTAAGCCTGCCCCTCCTGCCCCTGTGCACCTTGCCTACCCACCCCAGCTAAGACGCCAGATCCCCAGCATCACAAGCCTGGCAGTGGGCAAGTAGCCCAGACAGGCCACCCCACCCCACAGTGAATCCCGCCCCTAGGAGAGGGGAAGAGAAGGCACACATCAGTCTGACTGTGGCCCCAGCGGTGGGCTGGGGGCAGACATCAGGTCTGACTGCGGCTCCGCCCACCAACTCCAGTTATACACCACAGCACAGGGGAAGTGCCCTGCAGGTCCTCACCACGCCAGGGACTATCCAAAATGACCAAGCGGAAGAATTCCCCTCAGAAGAATCTCCAGGAAATAACAACAGCTAATGAGCTGATCAAAAAGGATTTAAATAATATAACAGAAAGAGAATTTAGAATAATACTCATAAAACTAATCGCTGGGCTTGAAAACAGTATAGCTGACAGCAGAGAATCTCTTGCTACAGAGATCAAGGGACTAAGGAACAGTCACGAGGAGCTGAAAAACGCTTTAAATGAAGTGCAAAACAAAATGGAAACCACCACGGCTCGGATTGAAGAGGCAGAGGAGAGAATAGGTGAACTAGAAGATAAAGCTATGGAAAAAGAGGAAGCTGAGAAAAAGAGAGATAAAAAAATCCAGGAGTATGAGGGGAAAATTAGAGAACTAAGTGATACACTAAAAAGAAATAATATACGCCTAATTGGTATCCCAGAGGAGGAAGAGAGAGGGAAAGGTGCTGAAGGGGTACTTGAAGAAATAATAGCTGAGAACTTCCCAGAACTGGGGAAGGAAAAAGGCATTGAAATCCAAGAGGCACAGAGAACTCCCTTCAGAGGTAACTTGAATCGATCTTCTGCACGACATATCATAGTGAAACTGGCAAAATACAAGGATAAAGAGAAAATTCTGAAAGCAGCAAGGGGTAAACGTGCCCTCACATATAAAGGGAGACCTATAAGACTCGTGACTGATCTCTCTTTTGAAACTTGGCAGGACAGAAAGAATTGGCACGAGATTTTCAGGGTGCTAGACAGAAAAATATGCAGCCGAGAATCCTTTATCCAGCAAGTCTGTCATTTAGAATAGAAGGAGAGATAAAGGTCTTCCCAAACAAACAAAAACTGAAGGAATTTGTCACCACT
>NW_024418083.1:0-13106 GCF_014898765.1 Herpailurus yagouaroundi | reverse complement strand
CCCGCCCAGGCTCTGCTCTTGCCAGAGGGACAGGAGCCATGGCTCAGAAAATGGACTGTGGTGCGGGCCTCCTCGGCTTCCAGGTGAGATCTCCACTCCCCACCCCACCATTTCCCTAGCCGACAGTTCCCTGGGGCCCCTTTGGCTGGATCTGATTTTTTACCTCTTCGTGCCTAGACTCCGTCGTCTTTCAAATTCCCATGGTTTATTGAGGGGGGAGGGGCATCCCTTTTCAGCCCTCAGTCCCTGCTTAGAGAGAGGGGAGACCCTGTTAGTAGTCAGGGCAATCTGCCCAGAGAATGCGGGTTGGGTAAGGAACCATTTTTTTTCCACAGTCCTGACGCTTGTAGAGCAGTCTGCCACCCCCTCCCCCAACCTCCTGACGCCACCCTCCGTCTGTCTTGCTTTACCCATCCCTGCGACCGACCCCCCTTATTCTTCTCAACTCCTGGAGGCGGCACCCTTGCTCTGCCTCACCTCTTGTCCTGAGCTGCTCCTGAGCTGCCGCACACCGCATTGCTCTGCTGTAACCTCCTCCATCACCCCCCACCGCCCCTTTCATTCCATTTCGACCCCACTCCTTATTCTGCCCCACCCCTCATTTAGTCCGTGCCCCACTCCATCCCTGCCACACGTTTTGTTACCACTCCGCCTCCCATCGCCCCTTGCTGGTGGTCTGGATCTGTGCCTCCCCCTTTTTGCACCATCCTCCTGCCTGCACCTCCCCTGCATTGCTCCCCCTACCCTCCCGCTTCAAATTTAATTTTTCCCCCTGTATTTGCAGGCTGAGGCCTCCGTAGAAGACAGCACCTTGCTTATGCAGACCCTGATGGAGGCCATCCAGATTTCAGAGGCTCCACCTACCAACCAGGCCACAGCAGCTGGGCCGAATGCTAGTCCCCAGAGTTCACAGCCCCCAACAGCCAGTGAGATGGCTGACATTCAGGTTTTAGCGGCTGCCGCTAGGCCCAAAACAGCCTTTAAGGCTCAGAATGCCACCACAAAAGGCCCAAATGGTGCCTATGATTTCTCTCAGGCTCTTAATGCCAAGGACATGCCCAATGCACCGACTAAGGCAGCCTTTAAGTCCCAGAATGCTGCTCCTAAGGGCCCAAATGCTGCCTATGATTTTTCCCAGGCAGCAACCACCAGTGAGTTAACTGCTAACAAGTCTGAGATGGCCTTTAAGGCCCAGAGTGCCACTACTAAAGTGGGCCAAAATACCACCTACAGTTTCTCTCAGTCTCTCAGTGCCAGTGAGGTGGCCAACACTCAGCCTAAGACAGCCTTTAAGGCTTGGAATGACACCACTAAGGCCCCATCGGTTGATACCCAGATCCAGAATATTAACCAAGCCAAGATGGCCACTTCCCAGACTGAAGTAGAGACCAACCCAGGTATCCCTGAATCTGATGGTGCAGCTGCACAGACATCAGCAGATGGTTCCCAGGCTCAGAATCTGGAGTCCAGGACTATAATTCGGGGCAAGAGGACCCGCAAGGTGAGATCCCTCCTAGCTCCACTTTGCTTTGGGCTCTCTCCTTTCTTCTCTGAGGTTGTTCATTTGTTCTAAACAAAACAAAACATATGTATATAATGGCCTGTATTCAGCTAGGTTGTAAGGGATAACAAGATAAATGTGATCATTTCTGCTCTCTGAATATCCACAGACTGATAGGGAGATGAGACATGGACATATAATATATGCACCCCGCATGTAATTCAGCTTAACACTTTTCATAGTAGCCACCATGTGTTAGGGTTGAGCTGGGCACATTCACACAGGTTATCTCATTAAATCTTCAAGATAATACCAGGTAGGAATCATAGTCTCAGTTTTACAGAGAAGGAAACTAAGTCCCAGAGAGGTGAAGTGACTTGAGTGATTTGTCCAGGGTGGTACAAGCAGAGCCAGTGGTGGACATAGGAAGAGGAGAAGCCTCAGGCCCCACCCTTGGGTTGCTCCTGGCCTGGTTCAGAGATGAAACTCCTGCCTGGAAGACAGTGAAAGACAAGCCCAGGACTCAGGGTGACCATTGGCTAGTGGGTCAGGCTGTCACTACAGGTGAGGGTTTTAGGAGGCCTTCCTGGAATAGATAGGGTGAGGGCACAGAAACAGCTGGTGACCCTGGACTTTCCTTCTCTCTGATGATGCAGATTAATAACTTGAATGTGGATGAGAACAGCAGTGGGGATCAGAGACGGGCCCCACTGACTGCAGGGACATGGAGGTCTGCACCGGTTCCAGTTACCACTCAGAACCCACCTGGCGCACCCCCCAATGTGCTCTGGCAGACCCCATTGGCCTGGCAGAACCCTTCAGGCTGGCAAAACCAGCCAGCCCGGCAGACCCCACCAGCACGTCAGAGCCCCCCAGCTAGGCAGACCCCACCAGCCTGGCAAAACCCAGTTGCTTGGCAGAACCCGGTGATCTGGCCGAACCCAGTGATCTGGCAGAACCCAGTGATCTGGCCAAACCCCATTGTCTGGCCTGGTCCGGTTGTCTGGCCGAACCCACTAGCCTGGCAGAATCCACCTGGGTGGCAGACCCCACCTGGATGGCAGACCCCACCAGGTTGGCAGGGTCCTCCAGATTGGCAAGGCCCTCCTGACTGGCCGCTACCACCCGACTGGCCTCTACCACCTGATTGGCCACTTCCCACTGACTGGCCACTCCCACCTGACTGGATCCCCACTGATTGGCCAGTCCCACCTGACTGGCAGAACCTACGACCCTCACCAAACCTGCGACCCTCTCCCAACTCACGTGCCTCACAGAACCTGGGTGCCTCACAGCCCCGAGATGTGGCCCTTCTTCAGGAAAGAGTAAGAACTATTATCCCTAGTCACTTTTCCCTCTCTTCCTCTTGTCTTTGTCATCCATCTGTAATGTAATCAAGTTTTCTATAAATATCTTAGTAACTTTAATGATTTCCTTTTCCCCTCCCAGGCAAATAAGTTGGTCAAGTACCTGATGCTTAAAGATTATACCAAGGTGCCCATCAAGCGCTCAGGTAGGCACCCAGTGCCCTCCCCCGGCACCCTGCCCTTCCCCTCACCGCACGCTCTGTGGACATCCCTTTGCTTATAGTCCCCTTCCCTTGAATCCCCTCTTTCCATGGCTGATTCTTCTTGTTTCATCCTTGAGGGCCCTGATGATTTTCCCTTTGGTAGGGCTGGCAAAGGGGTTGTAGCTCTGTGGCGCCTGCTCAGCTCAGGTACTCTCTTCTCCTACAGAAATGTTGAGGGATATCATCCGTGAATACACTGATGTTTATCCAGAAATCATTGAACGTGCATGCTTTGTCCTGGAGAAGGTGAGAAGGCAGCCCTGAGGAATAGGAATAATGAGGGAAGGTCTTGATATCAAAGATTCGTGGGATTCCTACTGGGCATTTAGGGCTGAAGTATCACAGGGAGGTGAGCAAGTGAGTATGGGTAGCTTATGCTAGATTTTGTAATTCCATAGTCTGTTTTCTTGTCCCTGTAGAAATTTGGGATTCAGCTGAAAGAGATTGACAAAGAAGAACACCTGTATATTCTCATCAGTACCCCGGAGTCCTTGGCTGGCATACTGGGAACGTAAGATGGGAAGGGAGATGGAACATTGCCTTTATCAGTGCTTTTTTTCTGGGAGTGTCAAGTAGGTCACGGTCCAAGATTCAGGGTCACATACCAGGTCATGGTCAGAACTGGGGTAGAATTATCCCCTTGCTGAGGAATGCTGGGTAAGCTATATGGTTAAGCTACCTGGGGTGTCTCATACAGATGGCTGCTGAAAATATAACTTTCTGTACTCCGTTAGGACCAAAGACACACCCAAGCTGGGTCTCCTCTTGGTGATATTGGGCGTCATCTTCATGAATGGCAACCGTGCCAGTGAAGGTGAGTGGCTGGATCTGCAGCTGGGGGTTGGCTACAGCCTGATTTTCATGCTCATTTTCCGTCCCTTGTCTCCCCTTGCCTCCCATTGCAGCTGTCCTCTGGGAGGCACTACGCAAGATGGGACTGCGTCCTGGGTATGATTGGGCTCTCTCATCTCTTGCCTGTTTATATCATCCTTTGGCAACAGAGGATGGTCCCAGGATTGCATCAGCCTAGTGGTTTAGGGGGATTGGTTTGGGGAGGTACAGAGCCCAAGGATGTGACCTGGGTGGATGGGGAAATCGTCCTGAACTCTATGCTTCTTCTCTCATCTCTGACCTCTGTGCTTGAAAGCTCTTTTCTTTTCTTTGGGCAATCTCATAGTCTCTGATTATGGGTTTCTTTTTTATATTATCAGGGTGAGGCATCCTCTCCTTGGAGATCTGAGGAAACTTCTTACTTACGAGTTTGTAAAGCAAAAGTAAGTGATGTCTAAGGGCCTTTGTTTGGTCCTCATGAGTTCTGTGTGCTGGTCAGCCTCAGACAGTCCTTCCTGTGCTCATTTCTTACACTATACCTATACATATACATAGAAAAACATACATGTACTTGGAAGTGTTGATTGAGTGGACTGCTCATGGTTGGATTTTTCTGCAGTATAATTATCTTGCATGTGAAACCTGTCCAGTATACCCACAGTAGACATTTCCAAGGCTGAGGTTTACACCCCACTGTAATCATTGCAATGGGCCAACTATGACTTAATAACAATATTACAAGAATGTGGAGCTAGAGCTGTGATGGAAAAGGTGAGATTAAGCATTGTCCTTTCTATGACCCTATATAAGCCACCCTGAAGTTCTAGGTGATTACTTAATGTAGAAGCACTGGTACAGGAATTTGAAGGTCTGACTATTAGAATATAATTATGCTAGGTTTAGGAATGAGTCTGGGGGGACTTGCTACCTGAAATTGGGGGTGTCAAAATATAGTATCATTCATTGTTGGACTACCATTCTTTCCCGGGTGGAAACAAAGACCTTTCTGCTCTAAGGTACCTGGATTACAGACGAGTGCCCAACAGCAACCCTCCTGAGTATGAGTTCCTCTGGGGCCTCCGTTCCTACCATGAAACTAGCAAGATGAAAGTGCTGAGATTCATTGCAGAGGTAATAGAGGAATTGCTCTAGAGCTGATAGGTCAAGGGATGAGGTATGACTTGCTGGGAAGGGTCCAGAGCAGGAATGAGACCTTAGATATCACACATGGTAGTGCTGCATTACTGGTGGCATTTATTGTCGTTGTTCTGTAAACAGCAGCACAAAGTAGGGCACTGAATAAATAGTAGGTACTTCATAAATATTAACTCATACAATTAGGGATTTTTTAATTTATTTTCTGTTCCTCATCTCAGGTTCAAAAGAGAGATCCTCGTGACTGGACTGCACAGTTCATGGAGGCTGCAGATGAGGCGTTGGATGCTCTAGACGCTGCTGCAGCTGAGGCTGAGGCCCGGGCTGAGGCGAGAACCCGCATGGGGATTGGAGATGAGGCCGTATCTGGGCCCTGGAGCTGGGATGACATTGAGTTTGAGCTGCTGACCTGGGATGAGGAAGGAGATTTTGGCGATCCCTGGTCTAGAATCCCATTTACCTTCTGGGCCAGATACCACCAGAATGCCCGCTCCAGATTTCCTCAGACCTTCGCTGGCCCCATTATTGGCCCTAGTGGTACAGCCAGTGCCAACTTCGCTGCCAACTTTGGTGCCATTGGTTTCTTCTGGGTTGAGTGAGATGTTGGGTAGGTATATCACTTTGTATTGGGCAGTTAGGGTCATTGGTAGATACAGGATCCATGGGAATGTATTTATGTATACCATCTGGGAGTCTTAGGAAACCCATGGTGGGAAGATGAAGAAAGTATAGGGAAACACTATTTGGTGTTTATATTACTATTTGATATATATCGTTGATTTTATTTTTTTTCTTTCTTATGTCCACAGATATTGCTAATCAGTTGCAATAGTCTTTCCCCTGAGTGAGGCTGAAGCCTCAGATTCCTTCTAAACACAGCTATCTAGAGAGCCACATCCTGTTGATTGAAAGTGGCATGCAAGATAAATTTATTTGCTGTTCCTTGTCTGTTGCTTTTATCCCCCTTGTGTGCTGTCAAGTTTTGGTATCAGAAATAAACATTGAAACTGCAAAATGAATGAGATGTGCTCTCTGTTTTTCCTATGTTTGCGGAGTGATCAACTTGTTTATATGGGAGAGATAGGGCCTCAGTGCTAGCCTCAGGGGCAGATTAGCTTTCAACTGATAAAAATATGGGTAGACCCTGCTTATGGATTAGGAAACAAAGGAGGGAGTAATGAACACAGTGTTAATCAAGAACTACTATGGTCTACTTTATAAGTAATACTTAAGTGAATTATATGTGATAGACATGCTGCTAGGTGTCCTGGGGTGACATTAAAAAGATGAAATAATGGGAGAGGGTATAGGTGGTCAGACAGTTGCAATTAAGAAGACAAAAGAGGTAGAACTCCAGGTAATGACAAGGTCCAGAGAGGGTGGTTGAAGGGGAGGGAAAATAACTGTTCCTGGATATGATGTTCCTGGGATTCCAGGTTGTTGGTTGTATTAACCATGTGGAAAGTGAAATAGCTCCAGGATGGGGGCAGGAGTAGGAGCAGAGAGCACTGTGATCCAGGTACCTGAGTTCTCCTATGTGAGTAGGAAGATATCATACCCTTAGCCACATTGCCTATAAAGAGGTGGATTCATAAGGCACCCCCTCCTCATCTCTGGATATGCTTCCCAGGAACCTGTCCCTCTATAAAGTCCTCCCAGTCTCCCATCTCCAAAGGATCAGGGCCTCATCACAGAGACAAGTTCTTATGGATAATAATGGAGGCCTCACATTGGCCTCTTCTCCCCTCCTGCAGGGAGAAAGAGGAAACTTTGTTGCTTAGAGAATAAGAATTGAGAAAGACAAGGCCTTGTGAGAGCTAGCCTTCCTTTTGGTGTGACTGTGAACAAGAACCTGGCTTGAGCTGCTGAGGTCTTTGCTAGAAGCAGAGCTCTCAGTGAGGGTGAAATTAGGCCTCGGCCATAACTTCCTCAGAGGCCTGGTGGTACCTACGCATGTGGGCAAGGGCAGAAACAGGAGCTATCAGGGTAGAAGACAAGAGCAAAGGCAATTTAGCCTCCTGGGAAGGGCTCAGTAGTGGGTAGGGACAGTGTCCAGGGCTTCCTCAGATTCTCCGGAGATGTCCACATTCTGGGGAGAGCCCAGGATTAATAGGAAGGAGCCAACACTATGGAGACCCAGCCCCTCCCCTACCTCTTGTCCTCACTGCCAGGCTCCACTCAGCCAGGCCTGGATCCTGACCCTTTTCTCAGGCAATACTCGGGAATTTCAGCATAAGGTCTTTTGGGTAAGGGTTGCTCTAGCCCTGTATCTCTATGTCACCTCAGGCCTGGGCCACGGTTCCTACATTTTTGGGTGCTGGTTATTCTACCTGTTGATATGAAACACCCAAACTCTGTGGGATTGAGGAGGCATTTCTGCGCAGGTGGGTGATTTCACCACGTGCCAGCATATGTCATGGAATCCCTCACCTACCTCAGGTTTCTCCCGTTGTGTGTTTACAGTTTCCATATTCAGGTAGATGGAATCCACTTTGCAGCCTCAGAAAAGAAACAATCCATCCACAAGCCCCCAAGGTAGGCACAGGTCTTTCCTGAGGTGTCATTCACTCCCATACCCATCACCACCCATACCCCCAGCTCCACGCTGTGTGCAGATTGTGACTGGGCTGTAGGGAGGGGAATGTAGACCAGCTGTGTAATGTGTGGGGAAGACATCAGGTCTAAGAAGAGCCAGTTGGTGTCCTCCCACCTGCCCCTAGTAGTTTCAAAGTTCTCTGAGCCTCAGTTGCTCAACTGGGAATGGGAAGGACATGAGAACAGGTGATCTCTGGGGCCTCCCCCAACTCTTGTGATTTGTGAGGCAGCAATCTAATCTATACAATAATGATGGAGCCCTGTGGATCTTCTAAGCTGTGTTAAGTGCTGAGTGGTGGAAGAGTCTTGGGACAATCAGTCCCAGGTAAAGTTTAGGGAACAATGTGGTTATGGCAACACTAGAGGTGTGGAAGGTCACAAGGAAATTCTGGAAGCCTGAAGAGAGGAAGGGTTGGATCATTGGAGCCTGGGGATAGCAGAAGAGGCCCAATATCTGTGGAAACCCCCTTAGCTCCATCCCTGTGGATTACACACCCTACTCGGGGCTTCAGTGCACTGTCTGCCCTGTTCACACCACAGAAGAGATTTAATTCTGTCGCTCCCCTGCTCATGAAATTTTGGTACAATTTGGACAGTTGACAAAATCTACTGAATAATGTCTCCAAATTAAATAACAGTATTATATCAATGTTAGTGGTCTGATTTTGATTATTGTACTGTTTTCTGAAAGAGAATACCTTTGTAACTTACACTCAAAATATTTTAAAAAGTGTGTGTGTGTGTGTGTGTGTGTGTGTGTGTGTGGAGACAGAGAGAGAGAGAGAGAGAGGATAAGACATACAATAAAATGTCAACATTGTATTGAATCTAGGTTAAGTGTATACAGGAACTATTCCCCATTATATCATGGAGAAGTTAGTTGGCTTTATGATTTCTCTGGAATAAATGAGTATTTTAGATATGGAATTGCCTTTTCTGCCTACAAGTACTTCTGTCTGCACCATAACATGTGATCTTACAAAGAATTCTTCACAGTTTTGAATTTTATGCAACATTGCTTCTGATCAAGGGACTCACTTTAAAACTCAAAGTGTGGTGATTGCCTTATTCCCATGGAATTCACTGGTTTTATCATGCACTGCACCACTTAGAAAAAAGTTGTCCTTATACAATGGAATAATGACTGTATTGAAGAAAGACAGTTATGCCACCAGTTGAGAGACAACACTCAATGTGTTAGAGGTGCTGTCCTACAATATATAGTATATAGTATACATTGTGTATGTAATAAAAATATATAATAATAATATATAGCATATATTCTAAACTAGTCACCAATATATTTAATGCCATCTAGTCAACCAGAATTCCTAGATTTAAGAACTAAGTGATGGAACTTAAAGTTGTCCTTGTGACTTTGGGCTCTACCAGTTTAGAGATTTTAATACCCAAGCAAGGCATGTTTCTACCAGGTTACTCAACAATGATTCCATTGATTTGGAAGTTGAGATCTCCACCTGGCAGTTTTGTAATAGTCATGCCAATGGACAAATAAGTAAAAAAAATGAAGGGTTTGTACTGGCTAAGATGATTGATTTCAATTTTTAGGAGGAAATAGCATTGCTGCTACATAATGGGGGCAGAATGGGGGGGGGGTGTCTGGGGACTAGGAGATCTTCTAGGGTGACTTTATCACATCCCAAAGTGGTTAAAATTCTTAGGCTAATGTATTGTTGGATCTGGTTGGCTAATATCTTGATCAGGATTTTTGCATCCATGTTCATCAGGGAACTTGGTCCATAGTTCTCCTTTTTACTGGGGTCTGTGTCTGGTTTTGGAATCAAGGTAATGCTGGCTTCATAGAAACAGTTTGGAAGTTGTCCTTCCATTTCTATTTTTTGGAACACCTTCAAGAGAATAGGTGTTAACTCTTCCTTAAATGTTTGGTAGAATTCCTGTGGAAAGCCATCTGGTCCTGGACTCTTGTTTTTTTTGGCAGATTTTTGAAAGTGAGAGCTTTCCCCCTAAGGTCAGGAACAAGACAGCGATGTCCACTCTTGCCACTGTTATTCAACATAGTATTGGAAGTCTTAGCCTCTGCAATCAGACAACACAAAGAAATAAAAGGCATCCAAATCGGCCAGGAGGAGGTCAAACTTTCACTCTTCACAGATGACATGATACTGTATATGGAAAACCCAGAGACTCCACCAAAAAACTCGAATTGATTCATGAATTCAGCAAAGTTGCAGGATATAAAATGAATGCATAGAAATTGGTTGCATTCCTATACACCAACAATGAAGCGACAGAAAGAGAAATCAAGGAATCAATCCCATTTACAGTTGCACAAAAAATCATAAAATACCTAGGAATAAATCTAACCAAAGAGGTGAAAAATCTATACACTGAAAACTATAGAAAGCTTATGAAAGAAACTGAAGAAGACAAAAAAAAAAAAAAAAGGAAAAAGATTCCATGCTCTGGATAGGAAGAACAAATATTGTTACAATGTCGATACTACCCAAAGCAATCTACATATTCAATGCAATACCTATCAAAAGAACACCAGCATTCTTCACAGAGCTAGAACAAATAATCCTAAAATTTGTTTGGAACCAGAAAAGACCCCGAATAGACAAAGCGATCTTGAAAAAGAAAACCAAAGTGGGAGGCATCACAATCCCAGACTTCAAGCTATACTACAAATCTGTAATCATCAAGACAGTATGGAACTGGCACAAGAACAGACACTCGGAGCAATGGAACAGGATAGAGAACCCAGAAATGGACACACAAACGTATGGCCAACTAGTCTTTGACAAAGCAGGAAAGAATACCCAATGGAATAAAGACAGTCTCTTCAGCAAGTGGTACTGGGAAAACTGGACAGCGACATGCAGAAGAATGAACCTGGACCACTTTCTTATGCCATACACAAAAATAAACTCGAAATGGATGAAAGACCTCAATGTAAGACAGGAAGCCATCAAAATCCTCGAGGAGAAAGCAGGCAAAATCCTCTTTGATCTTGCCCGCAGCAACTTCTTACTCAACACGCCTCCAGAGGCAAGAGAAACAAAGGCAAAAATGAACTACTGGGACCTCACCAATATAAAAGCTTCTGCACAGCAAATGAAACAATCAGCAAAACTGAAAGGCAACCTACAGAATGGGAGAACATATTTGCAAATGACATATCAGACAAAGGGTTAGTATCCAAAATCTATAAAGAACTTATCAAACTCAACACCCAAAAAACAAATAATCCAGTGAAGAAATGGGCAAAAGACATGAGTAGACACTTCTCCAAGGAAGACATCCAGATGGGCAAGTGACACATGAAACAATGCTCAACATCACTCATCATCCGGGAAATACTAATGGAAACCACAATGTGATACCACCTTACACCTGTCAGAATGGCTAACATTAACAACCTAGGCAACAACAGATGTTGGCGAGGATGGGGAGAAAGAGGATCTCTTTTGCATTGTTGGTGGGAATGCAAGCTGGTGCAACCCCTCTTGAAAACATTATGAAGATCCCTCAAAACTCTAAAAATAGAACTACCCTATGACCCAGCAATTGCACTACTAGGCATTTATCCAAGGTACACAGGTGTGCTGTTTTGAAGGGACACATGCACCCCTATGTTTATAGCAGCACTATCAACAATAGCCAAAGTTGGCAAGAGCCCAAATGTCCATCGATGGATGAATGGATAAAGAAAATGTGATACACACACACACACACACACACACACAATGGAGTATTACTTGTCAATCAAAAAGATTGAAATCTTGCCATTTGCAACTACATGGATGGAACTGGAGGGTATTATACTAAGTGAAATTAGTCAGAAAAAGACAAAAATCATATGACTTCACTCATATGAGGACTTTAAGAGACAAAACAGATGAACATAAGGGAAGGGAAACAGAAATAATATAAAAACAGGGAGGGGGACAAAACAGAAGAGACTCATAAATACAGAGAACAAAATGAGGGTTGCTGGAGGGGTTGTGGGAAGGGGGATGGGCTAAATGGGTAGGAGCATTAAGGAATCTACTCCTGAAATCATTGTTTCACTATATGCTAACTAATTTGGATGTAAATTTTGTTTAAAAAGTTCATTCACACTACTAAGGCAAATGCAAATTAAGATAACAAGGTATTATTTTCACCCATCACATTTGCAAAATTAAAGTTAAATAACAGTAATGGCTGATATTATCCACTGTTGAATAGTGTGAAATTAATGCCATGTATGTTCTTCAAGGGAGTGTAAAGTAGTACAGAAATGTGGGGAGAAAAAAATTGTGTCAATATCTGTCTCAGAAAGTTAACTTTCAGGCCTCTGTCCCTTACAACTAATAAGTGTTTATGGAACTATGAACAAAATTCAAAATTCAACATTGTTTATTGCAGCATTATTTGTAATAGTAATAAAATAATTCATGATCTAAAAAAAAATAAATAAAATAAACTGCATCAAGAGAACAGACCTAGAGAGTTCATTTAATCCATTCTAAATGGCTTCTGGTAGAGCAATGATTCTTGACGCTGACTACATATGAAAGATATATGGGGGGCTTCTAAAAGGTACCAATTTCCAGATCTCATTCCCACAGATTTTTTTTTCCAAAAAAAAAAATCTTTCCTTGTGATGAGAACTTTAATATCTCTCGGCAACTTCCAAGTATACAATACAGTATTATTAACTATAGTTGCCATGCAGTATATTACGTCTCCAGGACTGATTTATTTTATAACTGGAGGTTTGTACCTGATTCAATGGTATGTAGTGGGGCCCCTGATATCAGTAATGTTTTGAAGTTTCTCCAGGTGATTACTATAACATGCAGCCCAGATTTGAGAAATAGTCTTCACTAGGAACATCTGAGGCACTTTTTATTATTTATTTATTTATTAACTTTTTTAATTTTTTTTAATTTACATCCAAATTAGTTAGCATATAGTGCAGCAATGTATTCAGGAGTAGATTCCTTAATACCCCTACCCATTTAGCCCATCCCTCCTCACACAACCCCTCCAGCAACCCTCAGTTTGTTCTCCATATTAATGAGTCTCTTCTGTTTTGTCCCCTTCCCTGTTTTTATTTTTGTTTCCCTTCCCTTATGTTCATCTGTTTTGTCTCTTAAAGTCCTCATATGAGTGAAGTCATATGATTTTTGTCTTTTTCTGACTAATTTCACTTAGCATAATACCCTCCAGTTCCATCCACGTCATTGCAAATGGCAGGATTTCATTCTTTTTGATTGCTGAGGCACTTTTTTTTTTAATATATGAAATTTATTGTCAAATTGGTTTCCATACAACACCCAGTGCTCATCCCAAAAGGTGCCCTCCTCAATACCCATCACCCACCCTCTCCTCCCTCCCACCCCCCATCAACCCTCAGTTTGCTCTCAGTTCTCAACAGTCTCTTATGCTTTGGCTCTCTCCCACTCTAACCTCTTTTTTTTTTTT
>NW_024418082.1:0-4731 GCF_014898765.1 Herpailurus yagouaroundi | reverse complement strand
TGTCCTCCAGCCTTCCCGCTTTCTGAGCAGAGCTGTTAACTTATGACCTCCCAGCCGCTAAGTCGCGCTTGCTGTCGGAACACAGTCCGTCAGGCCCCTCCGCTTTTTGCAAGCCAGACTCGGGGGCTCTGCTTGGCCGGCGAGCCGCCCCTCTGCCCCGGCTCCCTCCCGCCAGTCCGTGGAGCGCGCACCGCCTCGCCGCCCTTCCTACCCTCTTCCGTGGGCCTCTCGTCTGCGCTTGGCTCCGGTGACTCCGTTCTGCTAATCCTCTGGTGGTTTTCTGGGTTATTTAGGCAGGTGTAGGTGGAATCTAAGTGATCAGCAGGACGCGCGGTGAGCCCAGCGTCCTCCTACGCCGCCATCTTCCCTCTCTAGCCTCTGTATCCATTTTAAACTCCTCTACCATTCCTAGAAAGCTGAAAACATTTCCCAGACTCTTTTGTGGCTTAAATTCTGAAGATTTAGGCTTCAACAAGTGAATGGCACTGGGTAGGAAATAAAGGCAAAATGTGTCTGTTGGTTCACTCAACTCTACTGCAGGCAAGTTCATATCAGAAATATTTGGATTTTTGGCAATAGCGTTAGTAAGTAACCTAATGTCTGGATAATGTCTTTGTGGATGTTGAGAGACAGGTGCATCCATTTCTTTAGGTCTTCCAACAGTTCTATGAGCCACTTAGGATCTTGTAATAAGTCCTCTTGGCTTTAACTACCTATTTCATTCTCCATGCTCTACTGTGATGGGCTGTACAGTATATAGTCATTGGTAGAGAAAACACTCAGGAAATGAAAATACGTGACTGATTTCCTGAGCTAGTTGCATTTGAAGGTAGCAATGATTTTGTTAGCCTTAGAAGGTGGACACCTAGTGGCAAAGAGTTTCTTGAATCATCGCCATCAGCAAGGGAAATCCTGGGTTTCTGTTGCCGGTTATGGGTATTCAGAAAACTACAGCACCATTGCCAGGATAACCCAGCAAGCAATTGGGACAGGATGATTACATTGAATTCCTCCTATATGGAAGAAGAAGTGAGTGTACTGACTGGTGAGTGGACTGGCTTATTGTAGATATGACTTTGCTTTTACTGTCTATTCTGTAAAGCAATGTGTTTTGGACTTACTGAATAGCTTATTTTTTTACCATGGTATTACCACACAACACAACTACTGACTTACCATGAAATTCATTATATAAAAGTAATAGGAGAGAAAGTGGGCTGACTCACAAGAGATTCACTATTTTTAGCATGTACTCAGAAACAATGGTCCTTTTGTAGAGATAGAATAGACTATTGAAAACTGTAAGTCAATATCTTGCTAGGGTACAATATTTCCCTACAGGATGATATATACTTTCAGCCAGCAAATGATGTATACTACTTTTCCTCTCATAGTTGGAATACACTGGTCTAGGCACTAAGGGATAGATATACTAATGATACTCTGAGTTAGTACATTCATTGACCCACTGATAATATTTTTTTTCTCATTTCCATGACCTTGTTTCTGATGATTTAGAGAACTTGGCACTCAAGAGATGAATGCTCCTACCAGGAACACATCAATGGTTCTTTGAACTGAAAGTTGAGACTGCTGCCTTTCCATATTAAGATACTTATGTCACGGGACCAATGGACAGAAAGGAGATTATTATGCTTGCTGGGGTGATTGATCCTGGTTACAAATGGGAAATAGGGTTGTGGCTGTCATGTGGGGTAGGGAGAAACATATCTACAACTCAGAAAATCTTCTAGGACACATCTTGGCTCTGACATGTCCAACTATAAAACTTATAGAATAGCATGCAGGACCAGTAAAGGCTCAGAAACCTTAGGTGTGATGGTTTGGGCCACTCCACCAGGTAAAAATCCCAGCCCATTTAATATGTTGCCTAAGGAGAAAGAGACCTGAGGAAGGGTTTTGGAAGGAAAGAAGTTGTAAACAGTAATTATGATCTCATGATCAATTGTAGAAATAGGACTAATTAGCCATATTGTCTTCCTGTGTGCTTAAGTTTATAGCATTTTTGCCGAGCAATTTTATTTTCCTCACTTCTCCTGTCATTTTACATATGGCGTGTTGGTGTTAGTTTGCTTTGTAATTGAGTCTGTAAGTTAAAGTACATGAGAAATGAATATCACTAACTTGTAGATGTGGTGACTAGTGGAGTTTGAGACCTCTTTTTTTTTTAAGAGAGCAGTTAAAAAACATTGTCATTTGTACATTGAAAGCTGCATTTTTACAGGATGTATTTTGCTGTTCTGTTGCTGTCATCTGAAAGGTTAAGATTGAAAAGAAAGACTTATTCAAAGTTGAGTGTCCAAAGCAATTAAACTGAGTAGTTAGGGTGGCTTGGTACTCAACATCTGGCTAGATTCTTCTAAAGGTATCTTCTGATAAAGCAGATGCTATAAAACTAAAAATCACATTTTTCCCCCAGACCACATTCCAACTAAGTTTCTGGATGTGGTAAGGTTCCACCACTTGATACACTCCAATGGGATTTGGAAAGTGGAAGTGAAATGAAGAGTTTTCTATTTGTGCTTGCAGTAATGGTCAAAGGGGTGTGTGTTTTTTATTTTTCATCCACACCATTTGCAGAGATCACAGTGTCTGGTCATTAGATTCGTGGATGTCAAGGCAGGATGTGTGGCATCTATTTTGATGTGCAGATTGCAACATGGATAGCATGAAATCGAGGTGATTTCTTGACTGCAGTGCCTTCCTAACTGACCATGGTGCTATCTGGTTTTGTTGTAGTGGCAGCGCAGTTCTGGAGCTGCAGCAGCCATGTTGCTCATCGGAAAACAGCTTTCTGGTCAAAGAGCAAGTATCATCCCCCATGGTGACCAGGTTCTTCAGTGTGGCTGTAGAAGTCATTCCTGTAATCTCAATTTAGAGTTTGTTTCTTCAGCTTTTCTGGCAATTCTTTAAGTCACGTACCCTGTAATGCATCCATTTTGACTTAAGCTAGGTAAAGTGGATTCTATGACAGAAACTTTAACCTCTAAAAGGCTTGGGGCGCCTGGGTGGCGCAGTCAGTTAAGCGTCCGACTTCAGCCAGGTCACCATCTCGCGCTCTGTGAGTTCGAGCCCCGCGTCAGGCTCTGGGCTGATGGCTCAGAGCCTGGAGCCTATTTCCGATTCTGTGTCTCCCTCTCTCTCTGCCCCTCCCCCGTTCATGCTCTGTCTCTCTCTGTCCCAAAAAAAAAAATGTATTTAAAAGGCTTGACCATGGACAATGAGAGAAGAAGCAAGGAGGCATAAAAACAGGCTAAAAAAAGACACATAGAAGACATTGACATTGTAAGGTTAAAAATGAAATTTAAAATTTTCATTGGTGCAGTAAAGATTGATTAGAATAGTAGGCACTGCAGAAAACTCAATAGGGATGTGACAAACTTAAAAAGCCCTCCTGAAAACAGGGAAAAGACCAAGACATGAAAACAATAAAACAATGTAGTAGACATGATTGTCAGGAGATATTAAATATATGCATAAAAGGTGTTACATAAAGAGAAAGCATAACCAAAGAGAGGCAGTAAGTATTGTTAACGGGATGAGGGGGGCAAACAAAACAGCAAATCTAATTCAGAAACCTATGGACCTGGGTGTAGAGAACACAAAGTCTTTTCCAGAGGTTCAGGTAAATTTCCTGATGACAAGTTTGAATTTAAAGATGAATTAACATTATGCAAACATCCAAGCTCAAACAAAAACAATCTTCCTGGCACAACAAAAAGATAAACACTAGTTCACATAAGAAGATGGAAGAAACTCTTTTGCTCTATAATATCCAGTAATAACACATGAAGAAATAATATGTATAAAAATTTGATGGGAAATTATTATGATCTAAGAACTATAAACCTAGCCAATGTGTGTGAAGTCAATATAAGAAGCTTGTGCTATCTAAGAACTCAGAGAGTAAGCATGCCACCCACAGACCCTTCCTGAAAGCAATTATTCAATAACCAATGACAACCAACCAAAATGAGTCAAAGTAAATAAATGAAGACTATGTTAGGTGTAATACAAAAAGATGGGGTTGCGAGCATCAAAACCCTGACTACAAAAGAGAAAGAAAAATTGTAAAGGCTTCTTGAAAGTAAAGACAAATAATGTAAAATTATAGTTTAATTTTAATAAATTTGGTTTTTATGTTTCTGCAGAGTATTTTTTAAATGAATCGTATATTCCCAAGGGATACAGGAGTACTGATGCATAGGGGCACTTGTACCCCAATGTTTATAGCAGCACTCTCAACAATAGCCAAATTATGGAAAGAGCCTAAATGTCCATCCACTGATGAATGGATAAAGAGATTGTGGTTTATATACACAATGGAATACTACATGGCAATGAGAAAGAACGAAATATGGCCCTTTGTAGCAACGTGGATGGAACTGGAGAGTGTGATGCTAAGTGAAATAAGCCATACAGAGAAAGACAGATACCATATGGTTTCACTCTTATGTGGATCCTGAGAAACTTAACAGGAACCCATGGGGGAGGGGAAGGAAAAAAAAAAAAAGAGGTTAGAGTGGGAGAGAGCCAAAGCATAAGAGACTCTTAAAAACTGAGAACAATAGAAATTGTGGTTTATATACACAATGGAATACTACGTGGCAATGAGAAAAAATGAAATATGGCCTTTTGTAGCAACGTGGATGGAACTGGAGAGTGTGATGCTAAGTGAAATAAGCCATACAGAGAAAGACAGATACCATA
>NW_024418081.1:0-3451 GCF_014898765.1 Herpailurus yagouaroundi | reverse complement strand
GGCCTTTTGTGGTTCCATATGAATTTTAGGATTGCTTGTTCTAGTTTCGAGAAGAATGCTGGTGCGATTTTGATTGGGATTGCATTGAATGTGTAGATAGCTTTGGGTAGTATTGGCATTCTGACAATATTTATTCTTCCAATCCATGAGCAAGGAATGTCTTTCCATTTCTTTATATCTTCTTCTATTACCTTCATAAGCTTTCTATAATTTTCAGCATACAGATCTTTTACATCTTTGGTTAGATTTATCCCTAGGTATTTTATGCCTCTTGGTGCAATTGTGAATGGGATCAGTTTCTTTATTTGTCTTTCTGTTGCTTCATTGTTAGTGTATAAGAATGCAACTGATTTCTGTACATTGATTTTGTATCCTGCAACTTTGCTGAATTCATGTATCAGTTCTAGCAGACTTTTGGTGGAGTCTATCGGATTTTCCATGTATAATATCATGTCATCTGCAAAAAGTGAAAGCGTAACTTCATCTTTGCCAAATTTGATGCCTTTGATTTCCTTTTGTTGTCTGTCTGCTGATGCTAGGACTTCCAACACTATGTTAAACAACAGCGGCGAGAGTGGACATCCCTGTCATGTTCCTGATCTCAGGGAAAAAGCTCTCAGTTTATCCCCATTGAGGATGATGTTAGCTGTGGGCTTGTCATAAATGGCTTTTATGATCTTTAAGTATGTTACTTCTGTCCCGATTTTCTCGAGGGTTTTTATTAAGAAAGGGTGCTGAATTTTTTCAAAGGCCTTTTCTTCATCGATTGACAGGATTATATTGTTCTTATTTTTCTTTTATTAATGTGATATATCCCACTGATTTGCAAATGTTGAACCAGCCCTGCATCCAAGAAATGAATCCCACTTGATCATGGTGAATAATTCTTTGTATATGCTGTTGAATTCGATTTGCTGTTATCTTACTGAGAAATTTTGCATCCATATTCATCAGGGATATTGACCTGTAGGTCTCTTTTTTTTACTGGGTCTCTCTCTGGTTTAGGAATCAAAGTAATACTGGCTTCATAGAATGAGTCTGGAAGTTTTCCTTCCCTATTGTTTGGAATAGCTTGAGAAGGATAGGTATTATCTCTCCTTTAAACATCTGGCAGAACTCCCCTGGGAAACCTTCTGGTTCTGGACTCTTATTTGTTGGGAGATTTTTGATGACTGATTCAATTTCTTCGCTACTCAGAGCCAGTACAGCCCCTGCCCTCCACCAGTCAGGCCTTAGTCCTGGCTTTTCAGATGGTTCCACAGACCACTAATCAGTGCCACGTTAAGTGTCCCAGCCTACATTCAATAAACCATCAAAGCACCAGCCCAATGGGCCTATTTCGCAATTAATTCACAGTAGCTCCTCAAGCCAGGGTTTTTCAACTGAAGGGGAGCTAATTCTTGGCAGATCTGTCACGTGACAATTGGTTTGGAATGTGGTGGGTTTGGAGTCAGCTTGGGAGCTGAGCAGACCGCTGGCCACTGAACGTGGCCAAGTGGCCATTGGGGAAGGCTCCTTGTGAGACCCCTGGTAGTATGAATGCCGGGTGAAGATGGCCACTGTTGGGCCTCCCCATGTTCCTTCAGAAGGGCTTCACTTGGTGGTAACTGCATTGTGCCTTGGGTCAAGGGTTGAAACTAGAGGTGGGAGGCTGAGTTAGGATTTGCACTTTTCTCTTAGCTTAGGCACTTCCTCCAGGGCATCAACTCTCTTCCACAGAGACCTTGGGGAGGAAGATTTGATAAAGAGAAGGGGGGAACCTCTGGCTCAGGGGTTCAAAGCATGATCTCAGGTGCCCTGGGAAGGTCCCAGATTTTCAGGGGTCTCTGTCCCCGGGGAACATTTACATTCCTATCCTGGACCTCCCACTCCTCAGAATAGTGAATCTTGGTGAGTCAATCCCTCACAGAAAATATGGGTCACAGGACCTCCCTCTCTGCCCCACGGGGTTGATTTGGGGATCCCAGGAGATGGTAACAGGTCTTCCCCATGAGCTGTAAAGCCTCCTAGCCATGGACAGGATGAAAAGGAAGCTTCCATCCTCCTTTGTCCTGTAGCCATCCAAGTCCCCACTCTAGATTCAACCACTACCAAGTGTTTAGATAAGTTTCAGACAGTTAGTGACTGAACACTCATACACTGCTTCTGAACCATCAGTCATTTTTTCCGGACTTTTCCTACATTTAATCACTTTCAACTTCATACCATAAGACTAATAGACCCTAGGAAAATTTTCATTGTGCAGTTCAAGGAACTTAGGCACAACCCAAGAGGCACCAACCCCATGCTCTCAATGACTGGAATAATCTGATTTCTATACTGTCTCACTCAGATAAAGGTAATTGCCAACATATTGTCTGTAGGAAATTTTCTTTTTCTTTCGTGGTAAAGGTACTCAACCTACAAACACACTCTTACTGATTTTCAAGCAGTTCATCACAGGCCCTATGTTCCAAGGTAGGTTTCCAGAACTGATTTCTTTTGTATAAATGAAACTTGGTGCCCTGATCACCAATTCCTCCCTTTCACTTCCCTCCAGCGCCTATTCTATTCTCTGTTTCTATGCATTTGTCTATTTTAGGTTCCACATGTGACATCCTGCAGTATTCGTCTTTCTGTGTCTGGCTTATTTCGCTTAACACCAAGTCCCCCAGGGCTATCCGTGTTGTCACAAATGACAGGACTTCCTTTCTTTTTAAGGCTGACTAGTCTCCCATTGTATGGACAGACCACATTGTCTTTGTGCATTTGTTCGTCAATGGATCTTCAGTTGTTTCGATATCTCAGCTTTTGCGAATGCAGAACAAGGGAGTGCAGATATATGGAAGACCAGATTTCAATATTTTGGATGTGTTAGCTAAAGTGGGATTGCTGAATCAAATTGTAGTTCTTTTTTTTTTTTTGGAAGTATTTTATTTTATTTTAATTTATTTTTTTTATTTATATATGAAATTTATTGTCAAATTGGTTTCCATACAACATCCAGTGCTCATCCCAAAAGGTGCCCTCCTCAATACCCATCGCCCACCCTCTCCTCCCTCCCACCTCCCATCAACCCTCAGTTTGCTCTCAGTTCTCAACAGTCTCTTATGCTTTGGTTCTCTCCCACTCTAACCTCTTTTTTTTTTTTCTTCCCCTCCCCCATGGGTTCCTGTTAAGTTTCTCAGGATCCACATAAGAGTGAAACCATATGGTATCTGTCTTTCTCTGTATGGCTTATTTCACTTAGCATCACACTCTCCAGTTACATCCATGTTGCTACAAAAGGCCATATTTCATTTTTTCTCATTGCCACGTAGTATTCCATTGTGTATATAAACCACAATTTCTTTATCCATTCATCAGTTGATGGACATTTAGGCTCTTCCCATAATTTGGCTATTGTTGAGAGTGCTGCTATGAACATTGGGGTACAAGTGCCCCTATGCATCAGTACTCCTGTATCCCTTGG
>NW_024418080.1:0-6810 GCF_014898765.1 Herpailurus yagouaroundi | reverse complement strand
GTGACTGTTCCTTAGTCCCTTGATCTCTGTAGCAAGAGATTCTCTGCCGTCCTCTATACTGTTTTCAAGCCCAGCGATTAATTTTATGACTATTATTCTAAATTCACTTTCTGTTATATTATTTAAATCCTTTTTGATCAGCTCATTAGCTGTTGTTATTTCCTGGAGATTCTTCTGAGGGGAATTCTTCCGTTTGGTCATTTTGGATAGTCCCTGGAGTGGTGAGGACCTGCAGGGCACTTCCCCTGTGCTGTGGTGTATAACTGGAGTGGTGGACGGGGCCGCAGTCCGACCTGATATTTGCCCCCAGCCCACCGCTGGTGCCACAGACAGACTGGTGCGTGCCTTCTCTTCCCCTCCCCTAGGGGCAGGATTCACTGTGGGGTGGGGTGGCCCGTCTGCGCTACTTGCACACTGCCAGGTTTGTGATGCTGGGGATCTGGTGTATTAGCTGGGGTGGGTAGGCAAGGTTCACGGGGGCAGGAGGGGCAGGCTTATCTCGCTTCTCCTTAGGTGATCCACTTCAGGAGGGGCCCCTCTTCCGTGGGCCTCTCGTCTGCGCTTGGCTCCCGAGACTCCGTTCTGCTAATCCTCTGGTGGTTTTCTGGGTTATTTAGGCAGGTGTAGGTGGAATCTAAGTGATCAGCAGGACACGCGCTGAGCCCAGTGTCCTCCTACGCTGCCATCTTCCTCAATCCTCAGGAGAGGGTATTAATTGAATATTGAGAGATGTAAAGAGAATATTTGGAATCTGAGAATTGCTCTTGACTGTTTCATATATCAGAACATTGAACTGGTCTCATTATGTTTTAAAGATATCAACCATCTTTCTTGGGTCTTTTAATTGTGATGGGATCTGGTACAAGGATTGCAAGCTGTGGAATTCAGATATATATTAAACACTTCCAAACCCCCCCCCCCAGGGGTTGATTTACATTCCTTTATTTACATTCCTTCCAATCAATTATGTGCCATTTCAGTAGAAATATAGCCAATTTGGGGTAGGATATTAGACTACATATTTGCCTATACTGGTGATTATAGGGTATGGAGGTTAGGTCCTATACCTATCCACTACATTTCAGTTAGTTAGACCTTCCAAATCAAGGTAGATCTTCCAAAGATCTGAGGTAACACAACATCAATGTTAGGAAAATACCTTAAAATTTTTCTAGGTAAATATTAACTTGCTCAGTTTGATTACACATAGACTAGTGTAGATTATACATAGCCTGATCAAACAGTGCTAACTTGATTGAACCCAGTCTAGCAAAAAAACAAAGACAATGCAATATGAGTGGGGAAAGGGCAGAGAAGCAGGAAGAGAATCCTAAGCAAGCCTACACCCAGCACCAAATCCGATATGAGGCTACATTTCACAGCTGTGAGATCGTGACCTGAAATGAAATCAGGAGTTGGACACTTAACTGACTGAGCCACCCATGTGCCTCTGATTTATTTATTTTTTTTTAATTGAGGAAGAAACTGTTATTTAAACTCATGGATTAGAAAATTCTTTAACAAGCATAGGTCACAATTCCAGCTGCTATGGATGCTTAACAATAAAAGAAGCAGGGATCTGTTCTCAGATATGTAAAGAATGAAATGTTCATTTCTTTGCTTAGTATAATTTTTTTTTGGTGTTATTCTATAGAGTAAAACTGTCCAAGCTCACTAATATTTGGGGAGAGGAATCATGGCTCCCTTTCCCTGGAGAAAGATCTTTATATCTTTAATAGTTTTTGTCCCTTAAGTAGCAGTACTAAAGTTTTCATACATTTTTTATAGTCATGTTGAATCATGAAGGATTAACATTATTAAGGATTCTATATTTTGATTTTAATTAAATCCATTGTTATGCCCTCTATTAAATGTGGAAATGAAAAAAGTTTATCACTAGTAAAAAATCTAAGATGTTTCATTGCTTTAAAAAAATCTAAAATACTCCTTTTGGTATAAATATAATTATTTGGGGATTAAAAATATTACATGATTGTTTATCTGAATTAACTTTTGGCTCCTATAGTGCATTTAAAAGTAAATTGCATTATAACAGAGTAACTTTGAAACATAAAAGGGGAATTAAATGAATGAAGATAAAAACAAGTGTAATTTAAATGTTACTTCTTAGGAAAAAATTATGTAGAATGGTGGTTTACAATAATTGTTGACATATTCCCCTAAGTACTGTGTCTGTGATTTTTCATGGTATCAATCATTTAAAGCAATTTAGGTAATAACATTCTGACATGCATTTCTGCTATTTTATTTACACCATTTGCCTACATCATTGTAATGCAGTACCTTTCTGATTTGGTACAGTAAATGCACTCTGTAATATCTATTATGGCATGGTCAAAGGATAATTTATTGTCAAATAGAAAAATAGGTCAACACTAATGTCACTTGATGATCAACCCTCCCCCCTCCCAAGTTTAATAAAACATCTCACCAGTATGCATTCCAGTGCAGTGGTTGATATTTTATTAGGACTACCTGGCTATAGCAGTAGTGTAATTACTGAGCTGTCAGAGTGATAAGTGGGATTAATGGCAGCCCGATGCACTTTAGTCTGCAGAGCGCTTAGAGAATTGCAAGATGGTATTATTATCAGAGTCTGCCCATTCTGGCATATTCATGGCACCAAAGAAAAAAAGAATGCTACAATTCAGGTTTGCATTGCCCTGCCTCATTAACATCTGACATTTCCAACAGCTGTTATTTGTGAACTAGCTCAATAATAAAAAGGGAATTATTTGGTAAAGAGGCTTAATAACCACAACTAAAAATCCTTACATTGTCAGTGCTGTTAAGTGAATCTGTTTATGTTGAATTTAAGATTTCTCTAGAAGAACAGGACAATACACTGTGCATTAATTTGGCTCATTCATACCTGCTGACATTATAACTTTATATTTTAATTGCCTTATTATTCAGGTTGGGTATTAGAAAAAAGAAAGGTAGGAAACTTGTGAGTTCACTAGGGATAAGCAGAATCTATATGACATAAATGATATGTATACACATGTACACAGACATATATATATACACACATATACACATATGAAACAAATAAGTACATTTGTTGCTTTATTCCTGTGAATTGCCAGATATTTTTAAAACTGTTGAAATGACTTTTTTTTATAAATTAGAAGATACTTAAGATGGCATATTATTTGCCAAATTTCTAGCTATTTTATTTTACTACATAGTAGGAGATCCTTTCAAACCACTAATAATGCTCAACATATTTATCCATGTGAAGATAACACATAAAGTATCACCTCATTTCAACATCATAGACCAAATAGACCATGTATTATGCTCTGTTTGCATTGTTTTGCAATGTATGCTGCTGATTACACTTGCAAGAAGTTCTTTTTGAACTCAGTGACAGTGTTTTAGGGAAAAAAATCATAAGTATGAGAAGATAGGAATTCAACTAAATGATAAATGTGAATCTAACAATGGCATTTAGAGAAATGATAGGGGAGAGGTTTAATGACTACATTTCAGAGAAGACAATTGATTATGAAAAGCCTTTGGTGCTCATTGTGTAAAATTTAATTTAGAGAGAAGGCTAAGGGCACAAACCAGAGAAAAGAGATCAGATTTAAAAACAAGATATTAATTAGGTGCTGAGAAATTGGTTCAGACAATGAAGAGAACTCTCCTACTCACAAAAGAATGACAAGGAGACCAGTATTGTTTTCTCAAAGGAAATGAACCAAGGTCTTTACACATGGAAGTAGATAGAAAATGAGCTAGCTAGTCACCTTTGTCATCAAGCAGTGTAGGATTCATTCTCAATGAAATTCTTGGAGAATTCTGGACTTCTTACAAGAGTGACAGTGGTGTATCTTAAGTTTCAGATCTCCAGCCTGATTCTTCTCTACTCCTGATCTCACTGTGTGACAGACCAGACTGCGTTAGTTTATGTACCTTGTACTTTTCTCCAGACCTGGGTACATATTGACTTATTCTCTTGAGTGACCTTACACTCCAAATCCCACCCTTTTCCTCTTCCCTAATGCCCACTCATTCTTCAGTCCTCCTTTTGAGTGTTACTCCTCCCAATCTGCTTTCCCTGACTCTCTGCCTCCAGTACTACAGTTCCTCTGATATCCTCCCTGAGCATGCTATTTTCACCCAAATTCACATTGACAACTACAGTTGCCTTTTATATGTGTGAACTTCCTCCAAATCGCAAGGTGCATGAGAGTAGGACCATGGTGGTCATCAATTTTATATCCTCATATTCAAGGTTCTGACATGTAACAGGGACTGATTAGATTTTTATTAAGTGAATGAATAAATGAATGAATAACACACATTAATGTGCAAATTAAGGACCATTCTAGCCCGTGGTTTCAGTCCTGAAGTAGTAATTAAACAATCATGATTCTTGCTGTGTGGATCGAACCATGTATAGCAGAATCACCTCAAAGGCTTTTTAGTTTTTTTTCAAAATAGTTTCCCAAGCCAATAACTCAGACTCAGGAGGGGCTCCTCTGTGGAAACTGTGACATTTACCAAGCTGGTCCTTAGGTACACTAAAGTTTGAACATGTCTCTGGTCGGTTCTCCAGGAAGCAGATTCTGAGATGGGATTAGTATGCAGGAAATTTATTAGAAGATCAACATTTGTGCAACAGTGAAGGAATCAGGATTGGACACACAGCCATAATAAAGGCTGCAATGGATTTCTGCAGACTTGTTCCCCAAGTCTGGGCAAGGGGACTGGGCTCTAACCTCTTCATTGACCTGTAATTGGAAGCAGGCTGCTACTAGAAAGGGGACACGACCTTGGTTGAGCCTGTTCTCTTTGACTAAGGGCACAGCAGCAGGGGAATAAATGCTTCATTCTGGAAGGGGGTGGATCTGGGCTATGCATTGAAGCATGTACTACAAAGGCCAGTTGCCGTGTGAATAGTTTGGAGGTTAAAGAACATCAGAAAATTGGAGGAGAGAGAGATGATGGGAGGGAAAGAAGGAGGGATAGAAGAAATGTGGGAGACAAAGTGGGAGGGACGAAGGGCGGAAGAAAGGACGTTACAAGCAGTAAAATGACAGAGACTTTGCTTTTGTGTGTGTATAATAATTGCGGGCTTTAAGGCATACAAAACTTTTATCATTAAAGACTGCATTCTCTGAGCATTGTCAGTTTAGTGAGAGGTCAAAAAAGACTGATTTAGTAAATGAGTGAATGATGTATCTTAAATAAATATGATCCTTTTAATCTCTAGGAAGAACATGGAGAGAAGGGGCAGTTAACCTGAGTGGTGCTATTTTATACATCTCAGAAGGTGTACAAAAAATGAAACCCAGATACTCTATGTTTACTGCTTAAAAAAAGATTTTGTACCTAAAAATAGCACAATTTTATTTGTTCTTACTAGACACTAACTCTGAATGGGTATAGGGTAGAGAATATATATAATATTATCTCACTTACCTTATAGTTTCTTTATCTGGTTATTTTATTTCTTAGGTGCCTGAAATGTGCTGATGCCCCCTGTCAGAAGAGCTGTCCAACTAATCTAGATATCAAATCATTCATCACAAGTATTGCAAACAAGGTAAATTCATATTTAGCTCTGCAAATAAAATTAACAGCATTTGATCTTGATGTCTATCTACTATGACCTGTCTTGGTAAATTGGGTTAAAGTATTAGAAATGTGATTTCTATAGGCATGTGAAAATGTAGCACATTTTATTAATTAGCCTCTTCCAAGTTTTGATATAATTATTGTAAAAATGCATGTTTATTGTTTATTGATTTAAAAAATTAGTTTGTGTTGAAATTAATGATTTTTCCATCCAAGGCACTCACTGAATAGATTGACTCTAGCTTAAGCTTGGTAAATGCTTATAGATAGGAACTGTCATTGATTATCAAAACACATTTCAAATTTATTAAATATCTGCTTTAAAATATGTTTTGGTATGAAGCCTGGCACACTGAGTACGTCAAGGAATTGGACTTTTCCCTGGGGGCTAAAATTCAAATAATTTTATTTAAGATTCGGAATAATTCATACACACTAGATAGACTTATAACAAAAAAACCCCAACACCAAAATATAGAAAACAGGCTTTTGTGAGCATAAGTAGAACAAAAGGAGTTTTAACCTTTTTTTTTAAACCAATGTAAGACTAAGCACAGTTTTTCATTCACTTAGTGAATTTTTGATTAATTAAATGATTAATTAATAGTATCTTTTCTTTGTGAAACGAGTATTTGTGAGCTCTTCGCCAAGTGTCTGATGCTTTATCAAATGAGCAGGAGATGAAGGAGGTCTTCCTATAAGGATGTAGAGAATTCTTTGTTTCACAAGGTTTGACATTTATGTTCTAAAATGCTGTAAAAATCCAATAAATGCTCCTTCAACAACGAGGTCCCTTTTTTATAAACATCATTTCTCAATGTCAATTATTTTTAAAAAAGTATTTCAAGAGAAAAATGGTACATTTATATAGTTTTAAGATTTCAAAAGAAAGATTAAAACTTAGGTATACAGTATGATATTAATCTACATGGTCATCTTTTTTTTTTAATTTATATATGAAATTTATTGTCAAATTGGTTTCCATACAACACCCAGTGCTCATCCCAAAAGGTGCCCTCCTCAATACCCATCACCCACCCTCTCCTCCCTCCCACCCCCCATCAACCCTCAGTTTGCTCTCAGTTCTCAACAGTCTCTTATGCTTTGGCTCTCTCCCACTCTAACCTCTTTTTTTTTTTTTTCTTCCCCTCCCCCATGGGTTCCTGTTAAGTTTCTCAGGATCCACATAAGAGTGAAACC